>NC_060887.1:30832128-31136295 GCF_014805685.1 Silurus meridionalis
CAAATACCATTAAGAAAAATCAGGGCTTTAAAAACATGTTTTATTAGTAGCATAGACGTTGGTACATTCTTACAGTGTTATATTTTTCATTCCATTTTTGTTATTCAATGTGGTCCTGCTATGGCTTCGTATAGTAATTGACTCTATGGGAGCTGGACTCCTTGCTGTGTGTGGAGTTGATTTAATTATGTGAATGCCTCATCATTGTAAATATTTGTTTCTTTGATGCCTTTCTTAGCCTTAAGCCATTTAAAATGTGCCAAAGATAAAGTCACTTTGCTTCTTAAGCATGGTGAGTTTCCATAGCTTCATGATGCTCGCACAGCCTGAATGCCAATAAGCCATGAATGTGCACTAGCTTATCACTTCCAAGTGATTAATTTGCTGCTTGAGGTTATTTTATTTAATGATACTATAGGTGCATAAATTAAATACACCTGATTGAACGTGTGAGTGGTGATTTTTTTAACCAGGACACTTTTTATAGTTGGTTCACATTTTGTCAGCTATTAAATAAAATACCCGCTGAAAGGAGGAGTTTGGGACTCTCATGCTTCATAAAGGGAAGGAAAAAAATGTGGCCTGCCAGAATTTAACCAGTCAGGATAAGAAGGCATTTCTGCTGACACACATGCTACTTTTACACTACTATTTAGGTGGTATAGCCAAGGCAAGTTTATGACTTGAGCATGAGGGCAGAACTACAGGCAGACTGCATTTCAGTGAATCTAAAGCCTGAAATCACCAATTCTATGTTTAAATGTTTGTATTGGTTTAACAAATTGCATTCTTGCCACTGATACATTACTTAATCAATTAATTTATAAATTGATGGTAGGGCCCTTGTGTAGGACATAATAATAACTCCAGGATGGTTTTCTGTCATTTACTGGGTCACACTGTACACCTGGGCTATGTTCATTATAGCCCTTGCACTGATTTAAGTATATTTCTGCAATAGCATTCGAAACATTTAAATATGTAAAAACAAAACCTTGCATTGTCCTACAATAAATTTTTAACATTGAAAAAGTTTAATATTCACATAGAGAACTGTTTAATGGATGGGGCTGAATTAAACATTCCAAACTTTTGTCAATCATGCAAAAAATTATAGATTTCCAGTAACAATTTATTCCTGGTCAGAGTCACTGTATATCTGAAGGTTATCCCAGAAACACTGGTCACAAGGTGGGAATGTGCCAGTCCATCATATGGCACTGTGCTCCCTTAGATGCACACACACACACACACACACACACACACACACACACACACACACACACACACACACACACACACACACACACACACAGAGCTATCACACTCATTTACACCCAGGGGCAATTTTACCAAAGTCAATCCACCTACTGACATGTTTTTGGAGGCAGGAGGAAAACTCAGGTACAGGGAAGCACGAAAATTGACAACACACAGAAACCTGATCTCAGATGTGATGCAGAGATGTTACCTATTGCACCAACGTATTGAAGTAGCATTCATTTCATTATTTCTTAACTTTGGATCAGTACAACATTTTAGATAAAGCCTTTCAGTCAACCCAAATTTGTTGCAACAGTTTGGGAAAAAACACATATTGGTGTGGTGATCAAGTATCCACAAACCCTAAACCTCACATAAACAACACATAGTGTTTATGTAGTAATCAAAGTGAATATTTATACAAAAGTTTTTCTACAATGGCTTAGGACTACAATTGCCACTAACAGTTTTGCACTCAAGTCTTAATCAGTGTACAGCTGATAAACATAGACTTTATGTTAAAGCTGTAATGAATCTCCTGGTTACACAATTTTTGCACTTTTTGTCAATGTAGTACAGAATAATAGAAGAGAATTATTTATAATTGCACTATTCGGGTTTACCTGAAAGAGTTTTATTTTAAGTATGGTTCTTCTCAAGATTTCTTCCTCATATTGTCTCAAGGACTTTCACTGCTTTCTCTGGATTGCTCAATAGGGATACAATTATAGTGATACATGTATTCATTTTTAAATATCTATCCTGAATTTATGTATTTCTGTAAAGTTCTTCTGTTACAATGTCCATTGTTTAAAGCTCAAAACAAATCAAATTAATGATTTGAATTAATAAGCTCTCATTTGGTTCATGCTGTCTGAAGCCTAGCTTTAGTAAATTCATGCTGAGCACAATTCTCACTTGTACATATGTTGCCTGAGGCCGATCATCACTGAGAGTGAAATTGGTTGCACTTATTGGGTTGGAGGCACATCAGAGTGTCTTTAAGTGATGCACCAAGTAATCAGGGCATCTGCTTGGACATCTAGATAGAATCAGGCAGTTACTTTCTCCTCCCAGTGGCTTGTGCTGTTTGATGATGGCCTGGGGCTAGAAAGTGAAAACAGTGTGTGGTGTGTGTGGAAGGTTTTCAGAGTCACCACATATAACTGGAACTGTAGCATGTCAGATGAGAGAAATATAATGAAATGGAGATTGTTTGCTTTCCTTTTACATAATATATTAAAATTTTTATTATCAAATACTAGGTACTATAGTAAATGCACCTCAGTAGTAAATGCAATTCAGATTAGCAGCTTTATTCATCAATAATGAAAGAGTAGGGCTCATAATATCGCACACTGGTGATATCGTGCTCTTTAGCTAAAATGGTCTTTTCTGGTCTTCTTTTCGGCCCTCTGTGTCTTAACCCCTCTCAGTAAATGTCTGCTGGGGGATCAAAATGGCATTTTAGGAGATTTTGCCATTTATGGAGTTCCCCTTTTGATCGCTAACTGCTGCATTTGTGACATTTTAACTCACTTTTTCTTCACTTATTACATTTTTGAAGGTAGCAAAGCCTTCTAGACATGAATACTTTATCAAGTAAAATTGCAATTGGACTTTTCAGTTTCAGGTTTTCGTCTAAGAAGGCCACTGGTGTCTGGAGGCTATGGTTTGTGCTCAGGACAAATAGAAATGCTAACATATCCAGAGGCATTTCCCCTACTGGTTTATTTCCATTGCCTGTATGAGCAGGCACAATTCAAAACGTGTGAAAATCTCCCATTATCTAATGTTAATAAGTTTTCAGTCTACACTGGATTTAGAACATTTCTGGCAGTATTAAAATTGTTGGAATTGCTCAGATTAATTTAGAGGATAGGTCTTAAAGCTTATGTTAAATATGGACTTCCTGAGGAAACTGCTTAAAAATAGAGTATAATTTGAGAAAATAGACACGTCTCTGCTTCTTTACATCAATTCAAGCACTTTTTTATGTGTGGGGGTGTGGGTGTAAAAGGATAGAAAATAAGAATTAAACAGTAAGAAAGGTTATTTATAATCCATAGCTGCTGGTACAAACGAGACATCTAAATACGCGTTAATGGATTTCTATTAGTGTTGCTAGTTTGTTATTGCAGCTATATTCATATTTGTATTTTACTTCTTGTAAATGACTTTTTCTGCAGATAAATGTGACTTTCAAGTACCGACGAGATAGAATTCAATGACACATTTGTTCTTTTATTTATCTTTACCCTCTTCGAATCTAATCAATTATTTCAAAATGTCAGCCTGGTTCTTTATTACATCTCGTTATTGGTACATCTATTTATTAGATTAGATTATCAGTCTACGCATGTTAAGAGTGTGTCTGACATTTAACTTTGCCCACCTATTGTTTTCTCGGTATAGTCAAACCAAGGTGCTAAAGCTCTCATCTCACTTTGCTTTAAACATCAATGCTAGTGTGAGGAAGCCAGAGGTTATGGTTTGGTTGTGGCCTGAATGCTGAACTCTTGCATCAGGGTTTAGACTCGTACAATCATTCATGCCCACACGGTTAAGAGGTTTTTCAGAGATGGACTACCGTCAGAGATGGACAAAAATCTAATAAAATGTTGGATTTGACCTCACCAATCTGGTTAAGCATACATTAAAGCTTTTGAGGGTGAAATACTAGACAGGGTTTTGAATTTTCATGTCTTAAGCATTGACATTTTCAGGGAGAGGATGCACAGGGAATAAAATTAGGACCTGCTTTCAACAGCATCTAATAAGGACTGGATAGCCTAATACCTATTTGTGGGTTCAGGGGCAGCATCAGTTATCGGTAGTGGAAAACAAAAACCAAACACAAACAATGAAAATTGATAATGGGATTTGTTTAATACATTTCCACAGATTGAAATCTATGGGCAATTATCTGTGCTTGAAAAATAACTAATACCTTCAATATGCATACTGATGTGCAAGACTCGACTAACTGTTATGACAACAGATATGACCGGTTTTCTGATCTAACATGGCAATAATTCCAGTTTGTGACTAGGTATTCCCTTAAATTTTAACTTTATTCTCTCAGCGAATGAAACACAGGCAGGCCATTTGAATGCAAACCTCATTATGTCCTGGAACATACAGATAGAGAGAGGTCCAATTTGCATTTAGATTGTTTCTGGAGAAGTAAATTAATCAACACTTTTACACACACATATACACACACACACACTGAGGTAAATGCACATTTTTTAAAATCATATTAACACAAATTTTTACATTTTTTAAACTTGTGTTGAGTACTAATCCCCTAATGCTTGATTCATGCTTTTCCTGACCCTTTTACTATAAACAGTCTGAAGGCAGACATGGTTTTTACAATTAAACCCGGAAGTATAGAGATTGGCAGGGTAACTTTAATCTCATGTATTTTGAGATAAAGAGCAAGAATGGCATAAAGATGTACCCATCTGGGATTATCTCCCTAGGTGATATACAATATATATACAGTATTTCACAAATTGAGTACACACTTCACATTTTGATACCCAACTATATATATATATATATATATATATATATATATATATATATATATATATATATATATCATCAAAACCAGACGATACAGCTAAATTGGCTCGAAAAACTGAGTGTGTTAAAGAATTTAAAAATTAGATGACTATTAACTTTCTAGAGATTTTGCTCATCGGCCCAAAAACCAGTATACAGAAGCTCCAGCATTTCAACCTGCATTTAGAAGGATGTACTGTAAATACTAGTTCAATCGTAAAAGACTTGGGAGTTATTTTAGAAACTAACTAGCCTTTTAAAATTTATATCAACCATTTTACCAAAACAGCCTTCTTCCACCTTAGAAATCTTGCTAAGCTAAAAAAACATGTCTATATCTGATGCAGAGACGCTCGTCCACGCATTCATGATGTCCAGACTGGACTATTGTAATGCATTACTAGGTGGATGTCCTGCATCATTGATAAACAAGCTGCAGTTAGTCTAGAATGCAGCAGCCAGAGTTCTCAGACAGTTGAGAAAATATGACAATATAACCCCAATCTTATCATCCCTACACTGGCTACCTAAGTTTCGAATCAACTACAAATGACTGCTACTTACTTACAAAACACTAAACGGTTTGGCTCCCATGTATCTATCCAGTATTCTAACACGCTACAATCCGTCACGCTCCTTGAGATTTTAAAACTCCGGACTTCTAGTAGTTGCTAGAATAGCAAAGTTCACTAAAGGTGGTAGAGCGTTCTCACATTTAGCTCCTAAACTTTGGAAGTGTCTTCCTGACAGTGTTCAGGGCTCAGACACACTCTCCCAGTTTAAGTGCAGATCAAAGACATCTTTTTAGCAAAGCCTACACATAACACATCATAACCTTGTGCTCCATTACATCTGATCAAATGCACATTATCAACTTATGCTTGTTAATATCATGAACAGCAGCTATGCTAATTTATCTCCACTGCATCTCTTTCTCTACCCATCCCGAGTCATCCTGAGGTTGCGCCAGCCCCAGTCACGTCCCACCTCATGAAGATTGTGGACCTTTAAAGAAGTAGATGCCGAACTCACAAACATAATGAGTCGTACCAGCGGCGTTTGGATCCCTCTTCATGTGTAGTTTGGACATTGGACCTTTTTGAGTGTTTAAAGGCTCTCGCATGGAGAGTTGCTCAGTAGTTCATGGTTCCATAATCTCAAATGACTGTATAAGACTATAAAAAAAAGACGTTACTCATAATCTTACATTCAATTGCTCATGTTGGTTCTCACTCTACAGTGTTCTTTCTCATCAGGGATAAATACACATCGTTCACTTTAACTGTTACATTCTGTAAAGCTGCTTTGAGACAATGGCTCTATAGAAATAAACTTGACTTGACATTTTAGCAACTATTTTAGTATTTCTTCTCAAGGGACAATACTATAAAAATTAAAATTGGATATGTTCTCTAACAATTACTCAGCATACAGCCAATATTGTCTAAATAACTGGCAACTAAACCTCACCTTCCTCAGCAAGGCAGTTGTCATCTTGGCGGTGTGTTTGGGGTTGTTAGTATGCTGGAAAACTGTCATTCAGCTCAGTTTTTTGGAAGGAAGGCGTAATGTTCTGCTTTAGAATGTCACAATATATGTTGGAATCCATGTTTCCCTCAATAAACTGCAGCTCCTCAGTGCCAACAGCACTCATGCTTCAGACCATGATGCTTCCACCACCATGCTTGACTGTAGGCAAGACCCAATTTTCTTGGTTCTCCTCACCCAGGTGTCACCAAACATGGACATCATCTGAGCCAAACAAGTTTATCTTCATCTCATCAGACCACAGAACATGGTTCTAGCAATTAATGCTTTTGGACAGATTGTTGGCAGGCTTTTTTGTGAGCCAGCTTCAGGAGAGGCTTCCTTCTGGGATGACGGCCATGCAAACCTACTTGTTGCAATGTGACGCATATGGTCTGAGCACTGACAAGCAGACCTTCCACTTCTGTAACCTAAAGCAATGCTGCACCGAATTTTAACTGCTCTTATACAAGATACACATATGTATGGTCCTGTATAGCAGACAAAAACATGAACATGATAAATAGGACATGTGACTTTGCATTGATAAGAGACGTACAGCTGTTATCACTTAGGATGTACTCACTTTTGTTGCCAGCTTTTCTGTCAATGATGACTGTATTTTGGACAGTATGTTGGACAATAAATCTATACTGCTATACGAGCTGCACACTGACTGCTCTAAAATATATCTAAGTTTTATTTCTTTAGTATTGTCCCTTGAGAAAATATACTAAAATGCCAATGTGAAGGGTGTACTCACATTTGTGAGATACTGAGTGTGTGTATATACTGTATATAGCCCACTGGAAAAAAAAAAGTTTTATTGGCTAAAATGTACAGTAGAATATAACATAATATGACATTTAGCAATCTAATTTTTGAAAACAGACTAAAATAAAACAAGCACTGGTAGCACTTGTTTAATTAACCTTTCAGCAAGTGTCATTAGAATCACTATAAGAGTTTATATACACACACATTATATATATATATATATATATATATATATGGAATTTGTAAAAATAAATGGCTGGGCATCTTCAATGCAGGGAAATGTGAACGCCAAGCTGCCAACAATTTGTGTTTAGATTTGTGTGTGGCATATCTCACAAGCCATAGGCTTTTGTGCAAGTTTGCTACAATGGCTTCCTGTTTTCAGAAACAAAAAACTTTTCTGCTTGTCTGGTACAAAGAAATTATTTGTTATCCATGCATGCTTATTAATGTAATTTGTAACAACCATGCTACACTCAGCCAGAAGAACGATCACCTGATTGTGTAGTGCAGCAGGTGTTGGATTATAGAATGAGGTGCTTGCTCTTTCTATAATTACAGCATTTAGGTGTGTCTCACCGCTATTTAAAATGCACAGCATTTACATTTGTTCTTTTGAATCAACAAGGAATAGGGTTTTACACCCTTGCAACTACAAATAAAAAATAATAGCCAGGATGCAAAATCTGCTTGATCATTTGTCCACCGCTGCTGTCTATTAGCCCTCTTGGTAGCATTTTCTATTAGTTGTAATTACATACAGCATGGGGCAATTACCCATTTGTTGGCTCATCATTTCCATATTTATATTTTAAAGTACCCCTTAAGTGGTATAAAAAAACCACCAACCCAATAGGTTTGTACAGTGATAGTGTCACACTGCAATAATTATTTACAATGTAAACGGTAATAATTTAGAAGTTACAGGTAATGTAAGTTAAATATGTATATGCTTCAATATGTGCTTAGTATTTAATGTGCCATATGATAGACAGTTTAGGGTAATAATGACATCTAATAATGCCTAATAACATCTGTTCACAGAATACAGAGAAAATATGAGCCTTGTGGGTGTAGCTCTGTCTAGTATAACTGTTAGTGTAACTAATTAATAAAATAAACAAACAAACAAAAAAACTAATTAATTATAGTAGGAATGATATAGTCCCCCAAAATGCTTTAGTTTACATAGTATATGTGTACCTGACTAAAAAGGGTCATTCGTTATAGGTGAAAAAATAGGTAATAATGTCTGTAGTGGTCTGTAATTTTTTAACCTTCAACCTTCCACATTTCATCGACACCTCTCCGAAATGTGTCAAAGCGAATGCCAAACACAAGCAGTGAAGCAAACTATTAATAAACTCCTCTTCCTCACATAATAAAACTGAAAAAGGCACAGATACACACTTTAAAAAATCTACTGGAATATCATCAGAATGATCCAGGTACCTTTGGGATATGTATTTTAACATATATGAATAGAGACACATTAATTCTAGGTTTGATTTTGTTATCAGCCTCTAATATCTTGTAATAAAGCAAATTTTTGCTCCTGTGGTCAACTTGAAATAACCTAATATTTTGCACTTATAGGAGAACATCTATATTTCATCTATATTTTGCTTCAACTTGGTAAACACTTTAATGTGAAAATGAAATACAATATAAAGGTCATGTACGCCATTGTACTTGGAAATGTTTTCATTGTACCAATTTATGCTTTTAAAATAAATAAACAACTAAACAAGCACTCATTTGCTGGCCTCTATGGGCATGGTTCATATGAATAATTCATTCATTATACCATTATATTTCGTTACATTTATTAAAATACTGCATTTAATATTGCCCTTAAATAGCAACCCATATTGGTAAGTCAATTTGAGTGTTTTTACTCTATAAATTGTAATTGCTTCAAAAAACATATTTTTTTCTCATTTTTAATGTGCATCAAAGCTATATTTAGTGTTTGTACAATTCTGGTATTAATTTAACCTGTTAGTCTTCACCCTCGCTTTTGGGACTCACAGCTGAAAATGACCTACCTAAACCTAAATGTCAACTGACAAAATTGTGCTACATACACAATTCAGATATCTTTGAAAAGAAGACACTTTGCATGTTACTGTCCATCATTTAAAGTTTATATTGCTCATAAAGATTATAAAGTGCCTTGAATATACAATATTTCAATACGAATATTGAAAATGTTTTTTTATTTCATATATAAATACATGAAATAAGTCCTGGAACAATCCAGAAAAGCACTGGGTTGAAAGCCACATGTCTCCTGAGTTTATATTTCAAATTTTATAAAGATGTCAGGAAAAATGTGATGCCTACAAACATTTACCTGAGACTATGTCAAGGGAGCCCTGCTTGAGAGCCACCTGCTAGACACAGGTGGTCATTCATACAGTCTCATTTAAATAATGGCTGACCGTTAGGCTATTGTTATACATGTTTGGCTATTGATATTGATTTGGCATTCATATTGATGGCCAGGTAGCCAGACAAGCTATTGTTTTACAGTCATGGCCAGGCATTTCTCTTATAAAAACAAATAGACAATGAAACGTATAACATTGTATAAAAGTGTAAAGGAGGGTATATATATATATATATATATATATATATATATATATATATATATATATATATATATATATATATATAACACAGATGTAAAATGGCTCAGATTTTCCATTCCCATTCAGATCACCAGGTTGCTGTCGGTACTCCATGCAAGAATATTTTCCTAATCGCTGCTTCATGCAATCTCCGATAAAAAGAACTTTTTTGACAGTCCATTTTTTTTGCATACAAAGCCCAGTTAGCATAAGCTGAAAAAAGCTGTTTGTGCAGAACCAAGAGCTGCATCCACTTCCTGCCAGGTGCGTGTGCATGTGCATGTGATGCGTTCTTTGAACACTAAGAGCTTCTAAAGAGAAATAAAACTAAGAACAAATTCCTTCCATATATCGTTAGAATTCGGCACTCATTGGCTACATTTTCCTTTAATTGTGTTGTTTCCATAATGCTACTGAATGGAAAATGGAAAAAAAAGGTTTGAAATGATATGTGGTTCATAACAAATGTCACCACACCTGCAGAGAAAGAGGACGCTCAGGCCCAAGATTCTGCCTATCTTTGACTGTTTTTTAGTGGGTGGTCTCATTTGTTTTGTTACACTATATTCTACCAGCCATATATATATATATATATATATATATATATATATATATATATATATATATATATATATATATATATATATATATATATAATTTTACCACAAATATGTTGTTTTTTATGCTAAAGTTATTTCAAAACATATACAAACAATACACCCTCCAAAGTACTATGATGTAAACAAAGGAAAAACCATCTAAATTATAACACTATTGTTTGGTTGGACCAAAAATACTTTACAGCATTTTGTTTAGTGGACCTTATCTTTCAAAATAAACCGGGATTTGCAGCTGAGCTGGCTCCCCCCCCGCGGCATGAGAGGCAGAAGGTGGTGGAAAGTGCTCCCAGATTCCGAGAAGCGTGCAGGTGGGGAAGGTCGGTGGAGAAGGAAAGAGGAAATGAAAGAGAGAGAAAGAAAATGCCTGTCCTTGGGTACAATGCCATCAGGACTTCCCTGTAGAGGCATGGTAGATGATGGTGTGCCTGTTTTTGCTGCCGGTCCCATCTCGCCGCACAGGACAAAGGTGGCGCCACAGCGGCTGCGGCACTGCTTGTTGGCCTTGTCCCACTCCCTCCGTGGCAAAGTCTTCCTGGTGTTAGACTTCTCTTCCAGCACGGGGTTTCGGCACCAGTGTGGGAGAGCAAGTGGTTAAGGGGAAGGAACACTCTTAGGACAGAGACCAGTTCTAAACAAATCAGTTTGATTCGCTGTTTACGCAAATACACACACACACACACACACACACACACACACACACACACACACACACACACACACACGAATCTCGCAGGTCTCTCTCTCTCTCTCCAGCGCCATTCTCTCGCTCCTTTTATTTGTTCCCTCCACTTAGTGCAAAAGAGAACACTCATTACATCAAACTCCCTCAGGTGTGTCATTCATACTGCTTTCCTCCACCCGGCCTCACCCTCCATTAACAAACCGGCACTCAGGCCACGCCCCCATTGCCACAAATAATAATACATATTACATACATATAATGATGTATAGCTTGGTTACTCTTTTCCCTTATAACTGAATCTATTGTTAAACATTAACACCTGTGAAGGGATATCGCATGCGTGGGTGCGACGCAGAAGGTTAAGGGGTTTTAAATCAACATTGTGGTAAATTCTCACCTTTCATTGAAAGGTTTTCTTGATAACCCACAATACCTTTTACTACCTGCTTCTGCCAATGGGAATTAGCTCTTTTTCATATCTAATTAAAGACAACACTGCATGATCATTTTAGTCCTTTAGTCGGTTCTTCTTCTTTCCTCTCTTTATGCTCTGTTAAAACAGATTCCAAAGCTTCAATTTTCAAGCTAATATCACAATTGATGACATCATGTGTGCCATTAATAAGCATTCTAACTAATAACTAACACTAATAATTAACTAATAACATGATTAATAACTATTTAAGCAAAGATAATGCTTTAATACTGGAGCAAAAAGTCTAACTTTGAGTCTAACTACATGGGAACAAATATCACCAATTAATATATTAATCATAATTTTCACTAAGCACTATATTTTTTAATATTTTTAACATGCTTCACAGTGGGGCTTTAAGAGGCTTATTATGTTGCATGATTAATTCCTATCTGAATATGGCCCTAATTTACGATGAAAGATAGGTTTCATCTTTAAAACATTTAAGGTGGGTATCAGCCATCACTATTCATTACTACACATTTGGTCATGAAATAATTAGTTGCATTTTTTTGTTTGATCAAAATATCAAAATCAGCTCATCATATTTGCCCATACTGTCACAGCTATTCTCCCTGCAAAAACGCTTTTTAGCAGATATACTGGCATCCTTTCGGAGTGAATCGCATGCCTGCGGATGTTAATGATTAATCGATTCGTACTGAGTGCTGACCCCTCTCCCTCGGTCAGCCTGTCTAAAAGGTGCCCTTGGTTTACGCCTACAGGTATTTGGCAAGACTGAGGCAAAAATGAGCGGTGACAAGGCATCCAGCATATGGTGATCCATTTGGATGGCAGATGGGATGAAGGTGTATTACCTGGCATAAGTGTTTATGTGAATTAGGGTGACAGTAAGAGGCCAGCAAGCATTGCAAACTTGCAGCTAAGAGCAAAACAATAGCCATCAAGGTTAAAAGCTTTAATAGGCTAAGAACTCATTTATCAGACTTAAACACGAATGCAAGGTTCAAGTAGCTACAAGAACATATTAGACTAATGAATATAAATTCAATGTGTGAATGATATAATGATAGACAAATTTGACTCTGACAGTAATTCTCCCTCACAGGTTACAGTTTTGTCTTCTTTAATACATTGATGTTGACTCAGTAAGCACCTGCTAATAAGCTGATAATTGGATTCGCTGTCTAGGATTCCAGTAATGGAAACAACACAATATGCAGGGAAAGGTTACTCCAGAACAAGGACTTGCAAATATGGCTCTGGTTTAGTGGAAAAAATAAAACGAATGTTTAAAGAAAGGTCCAGTTTAAAAATACACCATTTTGAATATGTTGGGAAATTAATTAAAGGCTTTTTGGAAGGATTATACAATAATGCAGTAACTTTTCCCACATATTAAATCTTATCCAAATGTATCTTATTCATGATATTTTGATGTGTTATTCTGTAGAAAGCATTTTTGCTGCAATACTTGTCTAGTTAGACATAAAACATCAGTGCTAAGCAATGCAAATTTTTTCTGACTGATCATCTTTACAATATAATGAAACATTTTAATCTGATAAGTCACAGGGCATGAGGAACTGAAATGTTTGATAAGAAAGAAAATGACAAAAATATAGAAAATGTCTTTCAGATGAATGTAGTTCATCCTTGCTGTACAGTTCCAGTGACAAGAGAGTAAGTATTCTGTAGAATAGAGAGGCCTTCTTTTAAAATCTCTCCAAGGCTACATGATCTCAGCATTTTCTACAGTTTGAAAACAACCAAAGATTGTGAAAATGTTATTTTTTTCCTTTCTGCTTTTCTGGGCAGTAGCAAGGATTATTTTATTGCAAAAAAAGGTGTCATGGCAACATTTGAAGCTGGTGGTTATTTTTTTTCTTTCCTTTTTTCCGTATTGTACAGTGTAAAATTGTCATATTATTAGTACCATTTACTTTATTTTACTTAAGGCTCATGTTAACTATGTTACATAAATCATATTTTATTTGATTGCAAGATCAGTACAGTCCAAACACACGTACAGTCCAGATGAACTTAAGAAAAAGCTTTTGTTTAAATTCTGCTAAAACTTATATAAAATATTGATTTTGCTGCAGGTGAAAGGAGGGGAGTGTGGGTGGTCGTGGTTTAGCTGAAGTCACCAGTGAGAGCATGGATGTATGACTGATTACCATGGCACACTTGTAGTTTATATTAAAAAGCTGACTTTCTCTTGATCTCTCTTTGTCACTAAACAGCACATTTTGTGATGGAGGGAGGGAGGGAGAGAGAGAGAGAGAGAGAGAGAGAGAGAGAGAGAGAGAAAGAAATAGGATTCACAGAATTGCTGCTAAAAAGCAGAAAAGCTTTTGTTTCCTATTATATTCCTATTTTAATGTTTAACCTCACTGTTTCTGCTCCCTGGGTCTGCTGTCTCCAGTTGTGCCAGTTGTCCATCACAAGTTTGCTTTACAACTTTTTTGTTCATTATATAATGAAACATATTTTGTATTTCATACACTAGAGGACCGAAGATTTGTAGACACCTGACCATCACATCTATATGCTTGTTAAAAATCCCATTTCAGATTTAGTCTTTCTCTTTGCCATTATAAAAACGTTGACCCTTCTGGGAAGGATTTCGACTAAAATTTGGTTTGTGGTGATTGCCAAATTACATAAATGTAAGTAAAAATTCACTGATGCCCTTATCCAGAGTGACTTACATTTGATCTTATTCATACAACTGAGTAGCTATGGAGTTATGGGCCTTGTTCAAGTGCACAGGAGAGGCAGTTTGATGTGGCTGGGATTTGAACTCATGACTTTTGGATCCAAAGACCAATGCCTTAACCACTAAGCTATACATTTGTGTCCATTTAGTAACATAAGGCACTGGTGTTGGTTGAAGAGGTCTGGCACATAGTCTGCCTTTTAAATCCTCCCAAAAGGTGTTGAGCTTCTGAACAGGGCTCAAGTTCTTCCACACCAGCCTTTAAAAATAATGTCATGATGCTGGTTTTGTGCACAGGAGCAACGTGATGCTGGAATGGGTTTGGGTGTCAATAAAGGGAAATTGCAATGCTACAGCATTCAAAGACATTTTAGACAATTATTTTTGTTAAAGTTTGTATTCACAGTATGCAACAGAACCAGATGCGTGTTATGGACAGGTGTCCACGTGTAGTTTAAATGTCTTCAATTTTTTTTTCACATAACTATTTAACTATAAAGTTAAAAAAAACTTACAATGAGCAGGTGCATCCAAATCTTTGACTAGACATTTTCCCCTTTGTGTGAAGTGTGGAACACAAGGCTAACGTGTTCAAGTCCAATGAGGCTGTTGATTTGTCAGCCACATGACAAAACATCTGAGCATGAAATGCATGCTAATTTGAGGGACTTTATGGATGAAGACATTTTCAAGTGTATAATGAGATAAAGATCAAGCTGATGTGAAACTTAATTTGACAGCAATGTGTTGACTAGCCAATCACTTTAATGTTATTGGTGGGTATGTTCTTATGTATAGCCGAGTGTTTGCTTTACATAATCTAATGTATGCCTATGTATATCCAAATGCACAACGTTAAATTTGCAGTTTATTTATTTGTGTTTGTGTGCAGGGACTAACACTTGGCTGTAATGCATCATAATGCTAGAGAGAATGGGTTTTGATTGATTTTTGTCTTTTTTTCTATTAAGATTTTGGAGAAGTTGGGTTTCATTTGAAATATTTTGGGATCAAAGGTTGTTGGTCTAGTTAAGACTTGGCCTAGTTTGATTTTACTGAAAAGTTGTAAACTGAAAATGCTTAAATCCCTTCAATAATTTAATTTGAATCAATATTAAACATTTTCCTCAGACAGGAAAACTTATTTTGTGACCCAAGTACCAGTTTATTTCAAGGTTGACGCTGAATGAAAGGACATACATTTCAGTATGTGTTTTCAATAGTTACTTCTGACTTCACGGTCACTTTCACATCCTTCTGTAATTATAAAAGATTTATTTACCAAATGGTTGAATTCCACTGTTGAAATTTGTCAGTAAAATGCAAACACACAAGTAAAACTATCCCTTATAAAATGCTAAAACTCTGAATACATTCTTTAATTGTGGGAAAATCCAAGATGACAAAGAATACTGTGCATTTCCTTGGAAACCTGATCAGGATAACAATTAATGAATTTTATTTAAAGATTAATGAATGAATATGTTACAAACACAAATATACCTACATGTACAGTTGGTTTCTATATAAAGAATAAAAAATGAACTAAGGATATTTGTATGAACATATATTATGTAATATTCTTTCTTTTACAGTCATGAGCACACAGTGGAGCAACTGTGCTTTTTCTTTTCTTTCTTTTTTTTACTCTTATTAAATCACTGACTGTCCATTTCCCCATTTTATACCTGAAAGTGTGTGAATTCACTTTCTTAGTCAGCATTTCTTTTTTTTTTGCACTGCACTGAATAAAGAGTTAAAAGAAGTGTGTAGACAAAATAATTTAAAGTGCTATACGTTTGTATATATAGAAACGATGTCCAATATCCTCTATATGTATACCTCTGGGGAAAAAAAAAGAAACACTACACAACAAATAGATGAAAAACCTTCTCAAGATGTTATGTTTCTTTTAAAGCATTTTTGTGTTAGCGGATATAATCTAGGACTCACTCTGTGTGAACACAATGCAGCCAGGTGCAGGTGAAAAACTAGTTAGTCAGTTTGCATTTTATACCATTAACTTCAACAATTTATTCATGTCATCTGGCCAATTAAGACATGGAATGATTTTGGCATATATTAACGTGAACGGAATACATTAGCAAATTATATGAATTGTGGTGAGAGGGTCAGATAAGAGGGTTGTTATTTTGGTCTATTCAGAGGTCATTCTGTATCCACTTCACTAATTCAGTAAATGAGTCTGAATTGCAGCAGGTTTTTATCACAAAGCAGTAAAACCATACTCTATACAAGAACAATGCACACAACACTAAATACAAACACATTAACAGGATAAAGACAAAAACAAAGGTGAAAACATTAATGGTCTAATTTATTGTCCATTAAGGACACAATTATAACTAAACTTGTATTTTAACAATGGAAGCAGGAGAAACTGTTTTTTCCTCCTATATAAATTCCTCTCACGCAAAATATTCAAAGTAGACTTAAGCTCACGAGCCATGCAAGACTTCAGAATATGCTAATGTAAATGAGCACTAATGAATTTCCATCGTTGCAAGGACACTATTGATAGAAATGGAGTGTAGCATCTGAAACAGAGTGAAAGCTATTGACCAGCTGCTGCAGTCACACCATGAGTAAGTACTCTACAACCAACTTCCACTTCAACACAAGCTAAAGTCCCTGCACAAACAGGCAATTAGGGATAAGAGGGGAAAAAACACAGGTGTCATTTTGCTTTCTGTAATTCATAATATTTTCTGTTTCTAAGATTTTCATTTTCAAATGGTCAACACATAAGGGCACAGTATATTTGAATTTTTTTTTTTTTTTTTAACAAATCAACACAAAAATCAAAACAATATTTGTTAAGGGCTATCATTTCAGGTGTACAAAACTACAAAACAACAGAAGCTGGTTCAAATTAACTCTGTGAATTCGGTTGACCATTAACAACTCAAATAAAATGAGCCCACGCCTCATCACTTTTAGAAGAATTTCAAAGGTTGTTTGCCCCAGCTCATGAACAGAACGCTTTGGGGAAGTTTAATCCTCTGTGGACCTTTTCCTCCATGGAGAAATATGCTCCCTGGGCTGCCATAATAAAAATAAGCATGAAGAACACACATATGCTATAGCAGATTAAGGTCCTGGAGTGACATCTCTGGAGTGATATTTCCCATGCCAGATAATTCAGGTGACCCAAGTGTTTCTATCTATAGAGGGGATTTGCATATTTAGCATTTGCTAGAACAATAAAACCCTTTCTTTTCAGGACCTTTTTATTCTTGCTCTTTATTCACGTGCAGACGTTGGCCCTATTTCTAAACCAAAGCCCTAGATCTAATCTCAATCTAAAACTAATCCCTGTAGAAAGTCATATTCGAATATGTAAAATGTCTTAAATAAGAGCAGTTTATCTAACATTTCTCCATATTAGATTCGAATATAAAAAATTGTTACCTCAGTATGATAAGGTCTCATCTGGCACCTGGTGTACTTAATGCTCCTGGGCATGTACATACTGTATTATAGGTTCTGCATGCATGCATGAATGCATGTATGTACTGTATATGTGCATGTTTTCTAGGTGTTGCATGTATGCATGCGTTGCACCTATGTATGCATAGTTATGAATGTATGTATCCATGTGTGTGCTGCATGTACAGCCTGTATCCACCATTTATTTAAACCAACAAATACATTTAGCTTGCTTTACCTGCTAGCCAATTGTCATATCTGAATACACAATCAATGTGTCCTTGGTTGACAAATAAGAAAGAAACCCTTGTTGCAGGTCATGTGTGCACTTTGAGGTGAATAAAAAGTAAGTGCATACAAATCTCATTGATCTACTAGTATTTACTTGTGTAATTCTTTTATTATTGTGCATTACAAGGTTAATGTTATACATTTAAAAACACTAGCATGCATGTATGCATCTATTTTATACTGACCATTTGTGGTTTCAAATATATTATACTGTAAAAATGGTAAATATACTTTATTTTTCATTTTATTACCCTATATCCACCCCATAATAGAGAATAGAAGAAGAAGAATGAAGATATATACATTTATTAAGTGTTCTAACTGGGCCTAATATAGGCTTAATAGAACATTTGCACTGTTAGACCATTTGATTAGGTCCTTATTTGAGTTGAGGGATTTCTTACTGAAAAACGTAAAGAAAACAAAACGATGGAGCAAAAAAATTTGGGCTTACAAAATAATACATCATTTATTATTATCCTGGTCAGGATCATGTTAGATCCTGAAGCTATTCCCAGATTTGAGATAACTACAGTTGAACAGCAATTGTAGTTTGAATAGCTATAAAAGTTTTACAACTTTTGATGCTCGTAATTATATAACAGAATTACACTTTGAGAGACTCTTACAACAGTAAGCTCAAATAATATGTGATTATATGGGATATTATACACATTTTTCCATACACAACCATCTCCTTTCATGCTTGAAATGGTCTTATTCTATATTTAAAAATTTTTAAATGAACTGTTAATTGAATAAGACAATTAAAGCTTGTACTACAGAGAATACTGTACATTGCCAATTAAAGCACAATACAATCTACAGTAATTCACTGTACATCATTATTACAGTAAAGTACAATTATATCTTAACCCTGTATAAAAATAACATACAGTGTTTGTTTGGCTGATTTAAGATACAGCAAAGCTAAATGTTAAGGGTCGTGCTGGTATTTGAATGCACAAAAAAACACATCTGTAACCCAAAGCATTAACCACTACCTCACCACAACTAACATACATTGATTCATCTACTTCTATCACTGAATTAATTCCAATTAAAGACAAACTAGTTAAGTTAGTTTTACATCTTTTAGTTGTGGATAAAAAGGTCACACAGTAGAGATTTCAACATCACCACACTCATGCAATTTGTTACAGCTATATTTAAAACACTTAACAACACAAATGTAAAAACAGGCCTTAAAAATCTTATTTGCTTTTATTGAAGAGAGGTACAAAATTCCAGGAGTGTAATCCAGCCTCAGTACATTATATTCAGTTTGTATCTACTTTAATACTATAACACAAACACATCATCTATTCCCTAGAACACTAATTTCTAGTGGTATTGTGCTGCGTTCAAAAAAGAGAAGAACATAAGTAGCGCTATCAAAATGTTTAGGAGCAAACATGGGAGATGAATCAAAGTTTTTCTTTTACAGAGCAAATCTGACATTTTGCCTGAGCATCTACAGGGAAAAGATTTCACATCAGCTTAGCAGGTATACAAGGCTTCTCAAGTATATGTAGCTTCAAAATGAGAAGCAAATCCTTCTCCCTAGGTCTTGGTAAACCACAGTCTTGAATTTCACAACATGCATTCTGCTAAAAAAAACAGCAAAGTTTTGATATAAAATTAAAGACCCACTATATTAAACAATTTTTAATGGATTCCATACAAAGTTGTGTGTTGTAATCTTTTACAACAAATAGCATTATTGGAGCTTTGAGCTATTTTTCAAGAAATATCATTTCTATATACAGATGCTCCCCACTTAAGAAACTTTTACGGATACGAACAAACGTGTCCTCAAAGTGAAATTTGTTCGAAGTCGGAAAAATAAAAAAAGGAGGAGAGCTACCACTAACTAGTCGTCGACCGAAACAAGTCTACATAATGCGCACTGGACTCGAGCAAATAAATTTTTTTATGTTAATTTATTTTTCATTAATTTTTATACTTTTTTTTATTACTTAATACAAAATATTGTATACAGTATTTCAAATCAAATCAAATCAAATCAAATTTTATTCATCACATACACATACATACAGGGTACGACATGCAGTGAAATGCTTTATACGACGGTCCGGCAAGAGGGGAATAGGGTGGGGAGAAAGAAAAAAAGCAGATAAATAAGGTATAAAAACTATATAAAATAAAATATAAGGTATAAAGGATATATAAAGATATGTATGTAAACAAAGAGAAAAATGTATATACAAAGAAAAATCCTTATGGCAGTAGACAGTGAAACAGTAAACAATGTGTACCAAAGTGTAAAGAATAGACAATTTTAGTGGTGGGTTGTCCATAAAGTGTCCGTGGCGACTGCTCCGGCTACAGTATTTCAATTATTTGGGTTTTTTTTTTTTTTTATATTTTTGTGTTTATTTCATAGTATTAATAGCGCTTACATTATTAGGATAGGATAGGATATGTGTAGTCAGTAATGAACACAGTAACAACTTACGAACAAATTCATAGTACGAACAACCATTTGGAATGTAATTTTAAGCTATAAATACTATCAAATAAACAATAACATATACTAAAACAAATGTCATTCAAATTTTATTTGTATTAAATTGTTGGCTTCTAGGTTATTGTTCTTGCACATTAATCATTCCTGCAAGCAAGTTATTTTTAAAATAAGTTTGAACTAAATTACCCTCCATTAATAGACCTTGTAGGCTTAACCAAGTACAATATACAACATTTCTCATTTTTTTATCTGTTACACAAAACATAATGATTCAGTATGAGTAAACTCAAATAAATAGCAAAATGTTTTTTCCCCTTATGCTATGCTCTTCAATATTTGACATCCCTTTTGTACATGCATACACAATATATACATTCATATTGGCAAGATTTTACATATAGAGTGGTCTCAGATTGCAAATCCACACAACAATTCCCAAGAACTATGAACTGTTGACTGCTCTAGATTTTGATGTGTATTTAATAGTCTTTGCACAAGGACATGCATCATGTCAACACCAGAAGCACTGTCACACTGTACAGCTTTGGGGCCTACAAAAATGGCCTAGAACAATAAAACTTTCCAACGCGCTTGTGGCCTAAAGAAATGGTCACCACAAAGAAAGCACACAACACCATAAAACCCCGTCATGCTCCGAGGTGCCATTGTACTCATCCCACCATCTTGAACATAATCATAACCAATCCTATATAAATTCACACAAGCCTACAGTGCTTTGTGAAATATATTCTTAGTGTATTTTTTGCGAAGACTTATAAAAAGATATATCTGTGTGTTGATTATCATGGGAAATGGGGTCCAGGTAGCTTTTCACCAGGGATCACCATCATATGATCTTCCACAAACTTAATAGCCTTGTCCAGGGATTCACTGTTACACAGCTGATGCTCGACCACTGCTGCCAAACATGGTTAATGATTTGTGCTTTGTTTTTATTCTCATGCTTTGTCTCTTAGTCTGCCTGTGCATCACCTGACACTTTCCTGTTTTGTTAATACAACCCTACCTTAATTTTTTTATACATTTTTCTGTTTTTAACCAAATCATTTTACCTGCATCAACCAATGTTTCCGTTAGCTGATAACATGCGTCTATGTTTAATTCTTCAAATTGCTGTGTCATCTAAATAAATGGGGATTTAAGTCATGAATCAACTTCGGCTGTTTGTAAACAAGCACTTAACCATCCTTTACATAATGGTGAAATGAGAACGGTTAGATGTTAATTCACTATTTTATTGGAACAATCGAACTCTTTTATTGCTCTACTCAGCCAAGGCACATATTTATGCTTTACAGTTAATACTACTGCTGTCTGAGTCTTTTATCCACAAGCATAACAGGTTTATCCTCTTGCCTTTAATAAAACACTCATTTATAGTCACATTAGGTAAAGAGCTGCTAGTTTATATAGTCTGCAAAAATGCTGCTTTCTTTATTTAATTGCTATTTTGTGTCACTTTATTTGGTCTCTACCAATAATCGTGATTGAACTATAAAAAAAACTTCAGAAACTCCAAGTATAAACGTTTTATCAGGCAGTGTTCCAATTAACACAACTTTATGGAGGTAAGGTGATGCTGAGGCAATAGTGAAGCTCCATTTATTCATGATATGCCAAAATAAGTAAATGTGGTGAAAAACACGTCAGTGAAAGAAGGAATGTACCAAAAAGGATTGATTTTGTATTCTATTGTCTTTCACATAATTAACAGTATCAAGAAATACAGTGCAAAACACACAAGTGAAAATAGCTTAAAATATTATTCAATAAAATGTGTTAACCTAATACCCTAGTTTAAAGAGAAATACTGTACATTTACATTTTTGCCATTTGGCAAACAACCTTATCCAGAGAATTTAACATTTATCTTGACTATGCAACTGAGTAGTTGAAGGGTTAGGGCCTGGGTTGGTGATGCTGGAATTTGAAATAATGACCTTATGATAAAAAGTCCAATGTCTTGACATTAACCACAACCTTAACAGCAATAACCTTCAAGTAGGTCAAGTAGTTTTTAGCTAAAAACACTGACTGGTTCAAGTTTATTTTGGCCATCCTTGAGATACTGCAGTAATGCTATTGTGGAGATTGATTTGCTTCTGTTTTTGCAGGTAATCACTGACAGCCTTTATGTTCTACCAGAAAAAGGCTTAATTAATAAAAGGGTTACATGGTATCTACAAAAAAATTGATTGTTTAATTTTTGTTAAAAAAAGTAATATTTGGAAAAAACACATTTTTTTTTGTATTCTTTTGTATTACAGAGAAGCAATATAATGCTGTAGGGTTTGTTTTTTTCTTTTTTTTTTGCAATTTGCTCGAATCTAGAACAGGCCAGATTTACTAAAGTCTGCTTGAATTCAAGTTTTAAGAAATATTGGTAAGCATTTTTAGATTTCCCTCTTTAACTGTGCTGTACTGTTTTGACTGAGGTGCTGCAAAGTTTTTCCAGACGATGATTGAGATGCTGAAACTGAAGGTCCTTTATTTCAATAAATAAAACGATAAAATAAAATGAATTCAACACTAAAGTAAAGGAACACTACCTCCACAATGAATAGTATGTTTTAGCATAAATGTATGTAACAACAAACACACACACAATGATCTCCAGCTGTCTTTGAATGGGGTTTAAATTGTGTCTCATGCATGCTAATTTTTCTGCTGCTTAATTCAACAATTATATATATATATATATATATATATATATATATATATATATATATATATATATATATATATATATACACACACACACACACACATTTGTTTATCCAAAAGATAAATATTATAATATTATACCAACAATAAAATGTATAAATAATTAAACTAATAGTTGAATTTATGCATATGTTCTAAGATCTGATTGCTAAAATCTTAATAAATATTTATTTAAAATGAAAAATAATCAAACAAGTTTATATATCACACTTTCATATTTTACAATGCTCTCAGCAAATATTGTTTGTTAGATTTCAAGTGCACACACAAACACACACCTACAACAGCTTAATTCAGAACAAACCAAGTGGGAAGGATTAGACTAAATCCAAAACTGGATGCATTGTTAATCTATTATCTCATCACTAAATCCTCTCTGGATCCCTTATTCAGAGTCAGGTAAGAGATGCTCGAGTGTCTGCCGAAGTGGTAAATAACAAGACAAAAATATAAAGTTTGGATTTAGCATAGATTGACTCTATTATACTATCGTGAGCCAATTTGTCCACGCTGCTATTCTACTCCTGTAGTGGTTATGCATAAAAAGCCCTTTTGAAGGTTCTATGAAAGACACAGCAAATTTTTATGAAATACTGCGTACACTGTAGATAATTTTTTTTTAATTATTTCATATTTATGCTTTTTATAACCTAATATGTTCTTAGTTAACTTTTACAAATGCAGTGATTCGTGAGCATCATATAGTTCTACAGATGGTTAAACATGGTAATAAGTTTTGTTCAATTATAAATTAGCTAAATATAAATCTTGTGCTAGATATTAATTTATATAGATGAAGTTAAATTAAATAGAAAAATACCCAACAACTCCAGCCTTTATGAGAATTTAAACCTTTGTTATACATCAATTTGAGGATATACTTCACTGGTCAGAACAGCTGGTCCACATGCATTCATGGTCAATAGTCTCCTGAAGCTTAGACAGAAAAAAAAAATGAATACAGTAATCACCTGCTTTACCGCGGTTCGAATCTCACGCCCCGGTTTATCGCGGAATTGAATTTGCCACTTAGCTGATTTTCCCGGTCTCACGCGATAGCAGGATAAACCAAAAAACTTTGATGGAACTGTTTTTAAGGAGTTTTATGTTGAAATAATGAAATTTATGAATAAATTATTAATTATAAAATTAGGTAAAATGTTAATAAAGTACAGAACTGTATACATAAAACCATTTTTGGGGTGGCATCTGTTTATCGCGTTGGTTGGCGGTTTGGGAACGTAACCACCGCGATAAATGGGGGATTACTGTATTATAAATTAGTGCAGTATTCTGCTTCATGACCTTTTTGAGGTGATAACAGATGCCACAGAATCAAGGTGAAGTTTTACTTTAGGCAATACATGTTTCCGGACACAGCGAGCATACACAGATTGAACAAACTCAATGAGATTCGGTGAAGCACAGCCATCCAGAAAAATAAAACAATAGAATGCCCTGTCTTTTTTTAAACCAATGCATTTATTAAAAAAGAAAGTTTGTAATAATACATACCAGTTTCATTACAATAAGCATCCCTGAAGTTTTCATTTTAGGTACCATTTATTTATTTATTTTTTGTTGTTGTTGATGCCAGGTGTCATAAAACCTTGCCAAATATCAGTACAATGCCAGAATACAAAATATAGCTCTTAAACCCAAGCCCTGATTGTTCTGCTTTTTAACTCCAAAACTCACAAGTGTCATTAGCAATTGTAGAATTTGCATATTAAACAATGGATATAGTTGCTATTTGGATAGGGGGAATAGGGAAAATTGGGTCCAGATCTCAGTAGATAAATACTGCTAATACGTAATTAATTACCTTGCTTCGTAAATTGTGATGAAGCAAATGAAATACCAAAGCAATAGAAATTACTAAAGAGAATCCTTTTTTACACAGTGACATCCGGACATCCATGTTTAAGTCAGAATATACAGAAGACGAACTGCACCATAGAGAAAACTCTGAGGCAATTAATTGATATAACTCAAAGATACATATTAATGTAAGATTGCTAGCTAATATATTGTTTGTGTTGTTATTGTTGTGTTCAGCTCCATTTTTTTTCCAGCCATGAATCTTCCCAGCTCTCCGTTTTGTACTAAATATAGACAGACTCTCCATGTTCTTTACTGGAAGGTCAAAAAATTCATTTTCAAATCACTTTTATAATCCTCAAATTTGAAGTGCTGGCTGCACACTCATAAATATAAAATATTTTGGCCTTTGATTTAATGTTTGTAAAAAAAAACAAAAAAACAAACAAAAAAAAAAACCAGATTCCTAATCAGGTTAGATAGATGTGATTGGCATAGCAAAAGAATTGCCTGGTTAAAATCTGACTATAATAAGAATTTCATTCAGGAATCAGGTGGATGATTTTTAATATTTTATCCATGTGTTATTACTATAAATTAACAGTAAATGGTGGATGGCCAAGTGTATGCACATTGCTTACCTTGGGGAAGAAAATGGCACAAAACTGCACAATTAGAAGAAAGCATGCTGGTGGAGGCATTGTAATGCTCTGGAAAATGTTCAGTTAGGAAACCTTGGATCCGTTCTTTCATGTGGATGTTATTTTGACCCGTTCCACCTATATAAACATTGTAGCAGACCAAGAGCACTTTTTTAAGACAAAGGTATTCCTTAATGGCAGTAGCCTCTTTGAGCAGGATAATGTGCCCTGCCACAAATTGCTCAGAAAGGGTTTGAGGAACATGACAAAGAGTTCAAGGTGTTGACTTGGCCTCTAAATTCCCCAGACATAAATCCAAAATAAAGCATCTATGAGATGTGCTGGACAAACAAGTCAGCTCCATGGAGGCCACACCATGTAGCTTACAGGACTTAAAGGATCTGTTGCTAAGTTCTTGGTGTCAGATATCACAACACACCTTCAGAGATCTTCTAAAGACAAAGCCTTGATGGGTCAGAGCTGTTTTGGTGGCACACAAAGGTACCTAAACTATATGAAGGAAGTGATATTAATGATATGGCTGTTTTGTGTAAATCTTATGGAAAAACTAAGAATTTATATTAGATTGAAACCGAAGAGAATGATCAAGTCCCATGATGCCTACCTCTTTGTGGTGAAGTAAAATTTTATTTTATGATTAGAACATTGGAGATGTTATTAGACTGAAAGATGAGGTAGGTGCTGAGAAGACATATGGTATAATCTCATATGTATGCTAAAGTTACATGGTTTTGTTAGAATGATTTAAACTGAGCCTGTTGATGTCTCTGCTAGCATGCTTGTTTTGTCTGATGTATAGTGTGCTATTTATCTTGGATGTAGTGAAAGACTAAGCATTTCAGACTGAAAATATCCTCGGGAACTGCCTGAAGAAACTGCCACACACTGGATTGTGTGCGTGGATTTTTTCCATTGAGTTTATATATATAAAAGTGTATTGTCATTTTTTTTTTTTTGCAAACCCGTCATTAGCTATGCAGGAAAATATGTTCATACAAAAGAATTAATAAAATAATTACGGTGGCCGAGAGGTACAAAACACATTAACAAATCTGAAAACAAAATAACGAACGCAAAAACAAAACAACAAATCCGACAACAAAATAACAAATGCAAAAACAAATTAACAAATTAAAAAACAAAATAACAAATACGAAAACACAACCATCCGGAAAAGGTAGGTATAGTTTGTGAATGAAAACTTACAGATCATTGGACGAGATACCTGTCATTCAAAATATACAGAAAGTATGAATTCTTATAACTTTGTTTCTGTACATGTGTAAAGTTCTCCGTTTACTTTCGACTATTTTTTATTATTTCGATTAGTGCACTTTTAAATATAAAAAATAACAGAAGTAAACATTGGCAAACAAGGAGAAACTGGAATAAATTCAAATCTACTTTGAGGAAGGACATTCATGCTGCAGTGTATCATGACATAAAGATTCGTTTGTACACTTTTACACAGACGTTCCAACTTTCTCCTGCCGCAGACTGTTACTTCAGACGCTTTATGGTCTGATATCCATAACTGGCTTTACCCAAAGGTTTCCCATCTAAGAAATGTCACTGTGAATTACATTATCTTTGGACTTGTAATGAACAATAATAAAGATGATTTTCTTGTTAATAATATACTTCTGATAGGAAAATGTTATTAACAAAATCGAAATACTTAAAAGTGAAACCAACGGGGTTTTTTTCTTTCACAAAAGCCCTTAAAATGATTAAAAAGAAAAATGCAATGAATCTTTTGTCCTTTATAAAAAAATATGATTTACAAAATGAACTATAGCCCTGTTTTTTTTTTTTTTACTTTTTTTACTTTAATTTTATTAATATTATAAATTGTATTTATTTATCTATTTTTTCCCTCTTTCCCCTACATATATGTTTATATATTTGTATTTTCATGCACCTGTTCTGTGTATTGTAATGTAAATTGTACTTGTTATTGCCATGTTGTTTGTATATGGCTAATTGATTAATAAAAACATAAATTAAATTAAAATAAAAAAAACACATCTTTTCTCTATATTTTGAATGACAGGTGTCTCGTCCAATGATTGGTAAGTTTCCATTCACAAACTATACCTACCTTTTCTGGTTTGTCTGAATTGTCGTTGTGTTTTTGGATTTGTTAATGTGTTTCGTGCAACAATTCAGACAAACCGGAAAACGGTGGGTATAGTTTGTGAATGGAAACTTACAGATCATTGGACAAGACACCTGTCATTCAAGATATACAGGTGAATGACAAGTGTCTCGTTTCCATTCACAAACTATACCTACCTTCTCCAGTTTGTCTGAGATGTCGTTGTGTTTTCGGATTTGTTCATTTGTTTTTGGATGTTATTTTGGTTTTGCATTTGTTATTTTGTTTTCGGATTTGTTAGTGTGTTTTGCACTTCTCAGCCACCGTAATTAATAGATATTATGTCTTATTTTAATGATCATTGCATTTATTTATTAGTTTGAATTTTTTTCAAATCAGTGTTGTCGTGAATTCAAACCTTTACCTGAATTCACTAAAAGCTATTACAGTAAAGATCTCTCTCTTACACAGAGACACAGACACAGGCACACACACACACACACACACACACACACACACACACACACACACACACACACACAGATGTAATTTATTTAATCAATCTAACAACAGGTTTTCTTGGAGGTGAAAGAAAACCAACGTGAACATGTGAAACTTCTCACAGACAGAAACCTCAAAACGTGTAGCCTCTCATTATTACCCGAGACCAAACATAATGATACAGAATAGAAATTAAATCAGGAAAACTAAACCTCTTTGCCAAGCTTATTAAGTGGTCGATATCAGATCCTAATTGGACTCTAAATGAGTGCTTTATTAAAGGCAGGTACAATTAGATAGGCTGATAAGCCTGAAGATAAAAGACAGTCCTATTATGAACAAAACAATTCAAATACAGCATATGCTGTGCCTAAATAGCCTAATTCGAGTGATAGGCTATTAAAACCTTTTCAGATTAGATTAGATATTTATTGCTATTTCAAAAAGGAAATTCCTAACATTTTATATTCAGTAATTATTTGACTTTTAAAAATGCAAATCTGAATTCAGGGTGTACAAAATGAATTACTATTAATGCTCAATATTTTAAAGCATCACAATTCCACAATTAAAATGTTATATTAAATGTGTTAATATAAACAGATTTTATGACTGTTTAATACTTTATATATAAATACTTTTATTTCTATAAAAGATATAAATATATAAATTCAAACTATGGGCATTGAACTGGTGAATATTTTTTCCTATTACAAGATTGCTCTTGATTTTTATCTTCTAATGTTGTCAATTCTTTGCTGTACCCCCTGCTTATGCTCCAGAGGCCCGTGTATGTCAGAAACAATCAGGCAGACTGCAGTGTAAAGTCATGGTGGCTTGGCGTAGCTGACAGCACTGACCTTCTTCACCAGCGCCATCACTGAGTGAATGCCTCCACAGCAGCCATGCCAAGGAGCTGTCTCTCTACTGCTCTTTGACAGCTTGTGCAGCCATGTTGAGTTCCTTCACATACTGTGCCTTTCTGCTCGACCTGTTCCAATTCCTCCACAGGAAAAAGGCCAAAGTGAGAAAGACATACAATTGAAACAGAAGACATGCTTAAATGGAGCACTGCAGGACACTCAGGTTTCCGAAGGTTCTTCTGTATATGTTTTTGTTTCATTCTGATGGGCAGCTAAGTGTGGTAGAGTCGAGAGATTTGTGCTAAGCTGCTACAAATCAGGTTCATTTAGTTATATAATTGGACTTCTATAAAATGTTTTATTATATTCACAATTCTATACACAATTTAAAATACTGAATGATTTTTTTCTTTTAGCATTTGGTATTATATTACATTTAGTACTGGTAATGTTTAATATTAATACAAACTATTTTTAATTGATAGTTTTTCAAGGACATGCAGTCCTGCCCACTTTATTTTCCCAATCACTATGCCCAAGAAAATTTGAACATCACTGGTTCTGTTCCTTTTAAAATCTAAAATGTAATGGGCTAGTTATTTAAATTAAACCTACGAGCGACCTTGCTCGCAAAATTTTACCCTATTTCACAAGCAAATTTCGAAGGCACGAGCAAACCCACGCTGTCGGTTCCCTGTTTTCGGCGGAGGGTCGCATCAGTTGCTTAGTTGATGACGTATCACTCGGTCGCTCTCGTTGTTCAGTGCAGCAAAAACGTTACTTTTTTTTTGTTTTATTTTTTTTTTAACTAAAAATTTTGAAAAATGTCTCCAGAGAAAATCAGTGATGGTGCTGCGAAAACTAACGTAAATAAAATTACCATGGAAACCGATGAGGTTATGAGCGTGGTGCGCGTCTCACACTCGCAATCAACCACTACCACATGAGTAAGTGTTAAATTATGTTTACATTACGGTATATATATATATATATATATATATATATATATATATATATATATATATATATACCGTAATTTCCGGACTATAAGCCGCACCCACTGAATTTGACAAAGATTTTTATTTTGAACATAAATAAGCCGCACCTGTCTATAAGCATACATTGAAACTAATGAATTTTACACAGGCTTTAACTGTTACACAGCTTGTATCTAAACAGTACCCTACCAAGAAAGTCATTGTTCACTGTCTTCCTCCTTCCTTTCACAACAATTTCATTTAGGAGTTTTCCTTTTGGCATCGTCGTGCGTTTAAAAATCACCATCGGTGATCTTTTCTCTTGATGCCGTGCAGCTCAGAACACAGGTGAAGTGCGGTTTTTCATGCCCCGTTGTTTTCAGAGTGACAAATGATTCGCATTACCTGTTGACAGTCCGAGTGAGAGGCAGGTCAAATGTCAGAGGAACCTCATTCATATTTATGATGTGGTGCGGCCCGATTCAGTGGAAGCGCATCTGATTTAATATAGAGTTTCATTGGTTCACCTTAACCTGTTTAGCAATTTCATTGGTCTAATGTTATGGGGTTCAGTTTTTTGGCTTGAAGTTTGTGAAACTGGGAAAAACCCAGGAAAAATCCATAAATTAGCTGCTTCATTGTTTAAGCCGCGGGGTTCAAAGCATGGGGAAAAAGTAGCGGTATATAGTCCGGAAAATACGGTATATACATACAGTATATATAATTTTTTTTTTTTTCTTTCAGTTTTGCATCAAGTCATTGTGATGAAGTTCCTACAAATACCAAATCACTTGGTTGCTTTTCTATAATCCTCTGGTTCAAATCATACCAATACCGTCTCTACCATTATCAGTTTAAGTTCATCTTGCCAGTCCCAGATCTGCTTCAGAAAAATCAACCAAACAATAAAATAAGCATAACCTGCCTTTAAATAAAAATGCATTCAGGAGAATGATAATAACTATAATTCTGTCTGTCTATCTGTCTGGCCATGTAGTGGTTGGAAACACTGGGTTATACTATTCTTGTGGAATGCATAGCTCGTTGCATGACTTCCTCTTCGCAATGTTGCAAAACAATTCAATGAAAACTGTCCAGCTGAATGATAACTATTGTCACAAAAGCATTGACATTACACACACAGACACACACGCACCCCAGCACCATGCACAAAACTCCTCAACAGATCTAATTCTTATTTGCAGAAATCCTTTCATTTGATCCTCACTCTTCTGTAGACAGCCACATTTTGAATTACCTGCTTTTCCACAGTACTTTGCTATATTTAAGAGATTTGCTCAAGGTAGTGTGTGAGAATATGGAAATGGCAGAGGACACCCTCATAAGAAAGGTCAGTGATCAGTGTGATCTATCATCCTGTCCTGGATTCATATGCAGTGCACAGAATTGGTGGAGCTTTATTAAAGTAGAGAAATGGGTTACAGTGGGATTTCAGGCCCAGTGGCACACCAGTCACTCCTTTTACTGACCCAGTCTCAATCCTCTTGTAGTACACAGTAGTACAGTATTTACTATGTTGGTAAGATGTTATACCAGTGTGTTAATGGATTCTCAACAGCATGAAATGTTTATTAATATCTCAACAGCATGCTGTAATGCAAATCATTAAAGTAAACATTGTTGGTGCTTATCTACTAAACTTATCTTGGCAAATTGGAGATTGGGTTGATAAACTGTTTGATAAAAGTCACCTGGCACGTTGTTTACAGTACAGACATTTTTTTTAAAAGAATGTAACAAGTTGATTAGCAGATAATGTATTATTATTCTCATATAAGCGACTGAGAAATTAACATATACAAAGTAATTAGAGCACTAAACTAAACATACATATCACACACGTCATTGATATACATGAGTGACATGATTGATATCCAAGCTATATTAATTAGTTTTTGTTGCACTAACAGAATAACTCAGTAATTTCAGATGCAGGATTTACTGAATATAAATGTGCTTGGTATAATACCATATTGTTTCTATAGTAACAACTTATACAGAGACTTGTAATTCACATGGCTTCATGTAAATGTATGTATAAGAAATTGCTTTTATCCTTTTTCTTAGGTCTTCTGTTACACAATGTATATTTAGCATTTTAGAGTCAGAGGTAAAGCTGCAACTTTGTCAACTTTATGACACTGGAAACTGTTTTGCAGTTTCTTGGCAACACAAATTCTAAATGTTTTGCCTTTAAAAGAAGCCGGTAAGGTTCAGCTATTGTAATTAAAGTAATAAGGTGTTTTTGGATTAAAAGTCGTTGATATATTCTTTAATTCATACAAAATGTCTACAATTTCAATCACTGGTATATTAAAAGAGGAATATAAAACTTCAGGAGTAGCAGTTATAGGAAAATAATCAACCTGGGCTGGTGATATTATCTGTACTTCACATCAGGATGCAGCACCCAGCCAAAGATAGTATTTATTCCTTGCATAGCCAAGTAAACTATTGATATATAATAACTCATAATTCTTTGTTATCTACCATACGCTTACTCACATTCAAGGCAGAATATGGATTTAAACCAGAAATGATTATTCTTTACACTTTACACATACACTAACACTATATCTGAAGAAAGGTTTTGACCCTTAACCCTATTTCTTACAGAAACCATAGCTGGTCAATATTTTTCATAGATTCTTCCTTGTACAAATTCTCATAAATATTTAGCTGTTAGCATGTGTTTTTGAAACAAGAGCACTTAGTTGGCAAGCTGATGTTGCAAGTAACTGGAACAATTGGAACAAGAATGCTCAAGCTAGGACTCGTCCCCTATTAACCTCAATGGCTTTAGTCTATAGAATGCAATATTATGTAGTGCTTTTTGCTTATCCTACCTCATTCGTCTCATTCAGTTAGTGTTCCATCTAGGCCAAACAAAGAAACAGCAAACTAATTATTCATTTCGAGTTCAGATTTGATTTCTGTTAGGAAAAAACCTCTGACAATAAAAAACTAATAAGGGTTAATGACACTCCTAAATAACTGTGAGAATGGAGCCATTCGATAACATGCGCCTCCCAAAACATGCCACCACTGAAGATACATTAGTGGTGTAATCAGCCTACACTGCTTCAACTATTAAAAATGAATTAAGCCAAACAAAATTACGTAGCATTGTCATGCAAATGTGGCAGGACTTATTGTTCCCAAGCGAAACACATGTTTAATCTAATTGAAGGAAACTATGGCTTGTTGGTATGTTGCATTTGTGCTGAAAGAAGACCAAATGACTCAGAAGAGACCAGGGAGAGCATGTTTCCATTTCTGGCTATTATTATTTCCATCAGCACATATGGCTGAACTGAAAGACCCACAGCATTCTTCAGAAGAGTTTAGACATGCTCTCAGGGGCTTCTTTATTCACCAATCAATACCCTTCAAACCTTCACATACTAGTAAACATATATAATTACAAATTACACAGACTTTCAAGTGCTTCTGTGGTTGTTCAAAATTTGAAGTAATTTTTCTTCAGAGCCAAAACACACATGACATATTCCAATCTCCAGACAGTGCATTTAGAAGACATTATTACAGCAACAAAGGATCTATAAAGTAATAAAGCATATTGAAATAATGCAGATAGATTCTGCTAATAGCAAGGTTGGCAATATGAATAACACATAGCAAGTCAGATTAGGTATTAGGTGGTGAATTAGTTATGAGAAAAATATTTTTTTTTATATATATATATATATATATATATATATATATATATATTTATTTGTAGTCAAAGAATATGTACACAAAACACATTTAAAAATCCTTCATGTATGATATACAGCATACTGACAACATGCAAACTCAAATTCCTGGTGTTATATCAGTCTGACTACGGTAGACAGGTGTTTTTTTATGTTATTTTTTATATTAATGCTTTATAGCAGCAGGGGGAAAAGTGTCAAAACTAGAATAGGCACATGTGAGAACCTTTGCTTCAGAGATGCTCAAACTAGGTTCAGCAAGCCAAAGTTGGTCTGTGGTGACTTAAGAAGAGAATGAATATATAAGGAAAAATCATTGCCACAGATCTCCATTTATAATTTAACATTTACCATAATCTCTGTGAGCTTGACTTTATCAGCAAGTCTGCTGCAGCCAATTTTGCAGAAAAAAAAAGAAAAAAAAAGGAGGACCAGCATCATGTCTTTCAATGGAGATCAACAAGATTACAAGCACATGGTTGTAATAGCTGTATTATGCTCTGAACTCTATTGTACTATAAATGGGGTTGTTACCATGTGTTCACTGAACTAGAAAACGTATAAATAAAATAATAATAAAATAAATAAACCTGCATTAGTTGTGCAGACTACTGAGTAATCTATCTATCTATCTATCTATCTATCTATCTATCTATCTATCTATCTATCTATCTATCTATCTATCTATTTATCTTAATGCAACATTTGCTTTCAGCCCATGGCCCCTTAATCAAGGTTGAATTTTGGTCGGTCATTGGAAAAGGTTTGGGCATCTCTGCTCTATTCCATTCATTGCTTCAAGTGACAGGGCAAGTAAGGATTGCTGCAGCATGTCAAATATTTATTTTATTCAGAATGTCTCTGGCTTTTTGCATGTTTGTTATGATGAGCTGGCACCAAGGGCATTTTATCAGCAACAACTTCTTTAGAAAATAAAAAAAATTGGTATGTTATGTCTTTGAACTGAATTATGTTTTCATTATGTTAATAAAAATAATGTTATTTAGAGTTTCTTGATGTCTCTTTTACACTCCAAAATCTGGTGGAACATCTTCAAAGAAAAATGGAGTTTATTATAACAGCAAATGTGGACTAAATTAAAAAAAAGCACATACCAATCTATGGTCATGTGTCCACAAACCAATGACTATTGGCCATTGAGTTTTTCTAATGAAGAGCCAAAATTCAACCTTGATAAAGGGGCCATGGGCTGAAAGCAAATGTTGCATTATACTAGATAGATAGATAGATAGATAGATAGATAGATAGATAGATAGATAGATAGATAGATAGATAGATACTTATATTCTATATACACCTACTTATGTTTACCGTATTTTCGGACTATAAGCCGCTACTTTTTTCCCACATTTTGAACCCCGCGGCTTAAACAACGAAGCGGCTTATTTATGAATTTTTCCTGTGTTTTTCCCAGTTTCACAAACATCAAGCCAAAAAACTGAACCCCATAACATTAGACCAATGAAATTTTCGAACGGAAATGAAAAAAAACGCAACTCACCTGTGTTCTGAGCTGCACGGCATCGGGAGAAAAACCTTTTTTTTTAAACGCACGACGATGCCAAAAGATAAACTCCCGAGAGAAATAGTTGTGAAAGGAAGGAGGAAGACAGTGAACAATGACTTTCTTGGTAGGCTACTGTTTAGATACAAGCCGTTGTAGCGTGTTGAGTCTGGGTGAAGGGAGAGCTCACTAACTGGTTTCCAAAACTCGTGCTTTTTTATTTTTCTTGGCAACAGTGTTACGGGTTAGTAAACTTAGAAATGAGCATCAGAAAATAATAAGGACATATTCCTCGGTCTTACATACATGCAGTAATAGCGGAAAAATGCGGTGGCAGGCTATTCCCAAAATGCCGCTCTGCTCTTAAAGGAGCCACAACATATTTCACCAGTTACACCATGTAACAGACACTGTCTTTCGTTAAAGCCTGTGTAAAGTTCATTAGTTTCAGTGTAGACAGCTTATAGACAGGTGCGGCTTATTTATGTTCAAAATAAAAATATTTGTCAAATATATGGTTATATGGCTTAAAAATGGGTGTGCTTTATAGTCCGGAAATTACGGTATATACCTGTATGTTTTATGTTTAACCTTTGTTTAACCTTTATTTTTTTACAGGCAAGTCATTAAGAACAGGTTCTTATTTACAATGGCGGCCTGATGTCTATGTGTCAATGTCTGTTTATATAGATTTACATATGTTGCATGTGATCATGTGATGCACATTTCATTCCTTTGTATGTCTCCACATATAAAGCTCAACTTGACACATTAGAATAAAAGGTGTACACTACTCAAGATTTATTTTAAATTACCTTTAGTGTGAACATTATTTTACTTCACATCCATCTATTCTTGTTAAGGTACAGGCAGACAGGATAATCATACTGTAGTTATATTCATAATCATACATGGTAAGACCAAATACTGGAGTAAAACTAGAAACAAAGAACAGGGACCACAGACATGAATCAAATGCCCACACAAAATGTATGAGTTCTGACTGATCCCAGACTGCAACCTGCCTCACTCCAAGATTCACACCAGACACATGACTCCAATAGGTAGATTTGATTACAGTACTGTGCCTTGATTCTATTTGCTTATGAAAAAGGTATTTTAGTCAGCAGTTTTATGCAGCAGCGATGCATACATAGTGTGACTCGTCTTGATCTAATGCAGAGAGTGTGACTTTCATTTCTTATAGATTTTTCCTTGCAGCGCACAGCAAAGCCCCTATTTAAGTTATTCCTTTTCCTCTCCTCAAGCCATTATAGTTGCCCACAATCTTTAAGCCCTTGAAATGAGATTGCATTTTAGCAAGGTCTAACTGGCACCACTGAGTATCACAAGATATCAATTACACATTCAGTCCAATCTAGGGAGGTGGTTTAAATATTATTTTTACCTTTGTTAACAGCCAGGTGTCAAGAATTCAGAAAGACAAAATGTGCACTGGGTCTTGCATAAAACCACTGAAGTGTATTTAAGGTATCACTATGCCATTATCTTACCGTCCTAGATGCATAATTGGGACTTTTCATTGTAACGTATGTGGGTGGAGAAGTGTATAGTGAAAGCAGTGATGTGCTTTTGTTTGAGCTAAGGGAACAGCTATTTTCTGTCTCAGGGTTTTCTAACAGGCTGTTATTGTTTGGAATGTCACTGGTGACTTCTCTATGCATATAAAAAATACAGTTTGGTGTCTCACAAAACTCTGTTATAGGCCTACATTTAAAAGCTCATGCATACACAACCTTTTGTTAAAATGAATATTATTATCTAGCCAAACTAAATAACAGATAATAGTCTCATTATAAGGGAAGTATAAGAAATATCTAAAGGATATTAAACATTGGATGTTTAGCAACTACAACCTACTTAACTCCAATAAGACAGTAGTATTTCTAAGGCAAAAGGAGCTAGAAGCAAGCTCTCTTATTAGGTAGTGATTTTTGATGCGCTTTCAGTTACATCATATGCAGCAGAAAAAGACCCTAGTGTGAATATCGACTCCGGGCTTTCATTAAAAGCTCAAGTACTGCAGATAATATTACCAGGAATAGTCTGTTTTCATATCAGGAACATTTCTAAGCACAGATATTCAATATTGTTAAATAACGAAGTACAACATTACCTCCAGGTCAGACTAAAGTTACTCGGTCAGTAACTATGGTAACTCAAATATCGGTATGTGGATTTTCCAGTAGGTGTATAAACAAACCAGTTATTCCAGTATGCAGTAGCCTTACTTAGAGTCCATACCAGAATTAAAAGTAGGAAAATGTTTTATCCACACTTCATTGGCGTTCTTTAAAACTCTGCATTTAAATGATAACATGCCTTATTTTGGAAACTGCCCTGGCTGCTCTTAACTTCAGAACATGTGCATTTTATACTGATGTGTCTTCTTCGTAGATCTTCTGCACTTGTGACTCACCTTCTGCTGTGGCCATCTGCTGTGGCTGGTCCCACATGGATACTCTAAAGATTTGAAATTCCTAAAAACTGTTTATGCCTAAGATTTAGCCTCATTTCAGTGGATAATCACCGAGAGGATAGTGTGGGTGTGCACCTTCTAATAACTGCGGCTGTAAAAAAAAAAAAAAAAGAAACTGTCCTATGCTAAACCCAGGACTCTAGATCACATATGGTCATAGTGAACATCTTTCAAAAGATGTAATACTGTTTGACATTATAGCAAAAATTGTAGAAGTGTGATGACTTATAATCTCACATGCTGGTGTTACCCAATAGAAGTAATTCTTTGCCACAGTCATAAAATAGCTTAGCTTGGGTTATTAGGTATTTAAACGTATGTGTTTTTTTATGTACATTTTGAAAGCTCCTTTGTTACATTGTCTATTGTTGAAAACATTCAGCATAAATAACGTAATTGAATTGCTGTACTAGGATATTGTACCCTGTCCTAGTTAGAAAGCAGTAAGTGCTAAATATTTCAGTTTGCTTATATAACCTCTATAGACTTCCCTTATAAACAAAAGAACAGTACATAACTGGGTAACTTCTACAAATATAATATTACCCAGCAGCCTTGGCTCTAACATTCATCACCCTGGCTCTTACACAGCTGCTGTTAAAATGCATGGTTTGGAAATAAATTGCTACTCCAGAAAATATTACCACACTTCAGATTATAGGCTGCATATTCAATTTAGAATATAAATGGCCTATTTATCGAGTGTTATCATAACAGTTATACATACTCCAAAACTCTCTTGATTAATTACAACCCAAATATATTTGTAATTATTACCGTCCGTTTCACAGATGCTACAAAAAGGTTTTCAGTTTTCCATGTGTGCATGCACAAAATACATTGTACAGGTAACTTGCATGTTTGATGCTGTTATTTATTTGTTAATACACATGCTATTCCTTCTTAGCAATGACAAGCAAGGTCAAGTTATGAGTATCCAATAGAAGTGTAGAAAATGAGATCCGTTTTGGACATCGGTGGGCACAGGTTTAATTTAAATAAGAAAATTCCAATCATCATGCAGAATCAGGTTCAAATCAGTGAGAAGTCAAACTATTAGGCAAACATTGTAAACAATGCAACAAGGTCAAAAACATAAACCTTCACCTTCATACAGTAAGTTTTATTAAATATTGTTTTTTTTCTTTAATGTTTGTATAATTTTTTTTACATTGATTGACATTCTTCCCCATACAAAGCTTAAAATTGTTTCATAAGGCCTTTAGCAGTATAAAACCAACACAAAAACAAAACAGACTGAATACCATTTAAAATTCTGTTAGCTAATGTATGCCATTTAATGAAAGATGACCAGGGGAGAGGCATGTTTTTGTGGCTATTAATACTCCATCACTACAGATTGAACAAGCATGTACTCATCACATTAAATCTCATCCCCGAGCCCCTGAATGAGAGTTCCAAAATTAAACATTCTTTTTCAGATGGATAAAAATCTTGGACCAGTTTCATCATGTGCAGACAGGGAATTGAATAGGCAGAGGCAAATGCTTTTAAAATAAATCAAATGGGAACACTAGCTGGAATATCTGTATTGCTGCTTTTAGAAAGAAGTCGGATCTTTGAGACATAATTGTAATTTGAGTGTTTCCACTTAAAGCTCAGTCACCCATTAGAATTCATGGCATGCGTCATTTGGTTCTCTGCATTGATCCTTTGACATTATCCAGATTGCTGTAAGTATAAAACACTAGAATATCTTTCCTACTGACTGTGTCGCATTCCAGCAAACCCTGAAACACAATTTTCTACAGGGATACTTCATTTTAAGAATAAAAAAAATATACTAGTGAAAAATGTCACAGAGTTAAAAAAGGATCTCTGAAATCAAAGTATGAATTTTTAAATGGCATGATATTTGAAATAATTAGATTTGAATCTAAAGATAAATCAATCTTAATTATATTAAAAGAAAAGGAAAACAAATGCCATTTTATATTATTCATTTTTGATCATTCTTCCTGTTACCATTTCAAGCTTGCTTTGGAACCGGTGACATTTCAGAGGCCTTTCTTGATGCACATCCAAGTGCTGGCATCTAAATGAGAAGAGTTCAAATGTATAGATGGAAGGAAGCTTTTCAGATAATCCCCATCTACACTTGTCAATCAGACAATGGTGTATTTAAAGCACAGTATTCAGTGCACTAATCTCTGAACTACACCAGTAAGAGTATCTGAAGTGCAGTTTTTCAGAGGCAGTGAACACAGCCTACATAATTTCTATTCTCAGCATTTCCCTTGGCTGACATCATCTCTTCATTTCCATTAACTTTCAACAGTTGGATCTGTTCTTGTGTAAGATTAGAACAAGATGAAAAAAAAACAATCCACTACTGTGTATGGTTTTAACAAGTTTAGTCAAGTTTTAAAACCCTACCGATTTGGCAAATTTAGGAACATTTACTAGCTAGGTAATAAAAAAACAAAAAAACAAAAAAACAAAACAATAAGCTGTCTATCTTTGGGTATTAAAGTCAAAAGTCGTTAATGTTTTGGATATCAGCAGTATTTGAATTTCCTGCTTGCACAGGTTATACACAGACATGTATCCATTTTCTTTCCAACTCAGACACTGCTAAATAGAGATATGGCTATTCCAGTCTTGTTTTCATTAATAAAATAATATGTATTCTATTGTGTAATGCTGTTATTCTTCTCTCATATTTGTTTCAGGTACACCAACGCATGTGTACACTAATTAGATATATTGAATATATCAATTCCTGATTGATGTAATTGTATGATTATAAATAAGTCTGAACTGGTGAAAAGGAAAGAGTTGAAGCGTAGTCTGGCATCACTTGTTGAATAAGTAGCTTGCAATTAAACAAGGTACATTATTAAAAATGTTTATAATGACTTGTGGCCAGCTAAGTGTCTATGTGTTAAAGCTAGCTACACTCCAACACTGATGCTTGACCATTGTCAGGGGCCAGAGATTGTGAAAATCACAGAGAATGATTTATTGAAATTACTGGCAATGATGAAAAAAAACCTTATCATGAGGCAAATCTAATCTGAAAAATCAACAGGAAGAAGGTTAGACAATGTACACATGCTAATTCTGGTTTTCTTTCAGGAACTTGAGCTGTGTCGAAACGCTTTGGAAATGCGCTCCCTCGCGGCTCAGGTCCCAATCTCATTGAATTGAAGTGGCCCGAAGGTCGCGGGGCTCGCAGGCCGACCTAGCAGAAGGCATAGAGATGGCTGAGTCCTCCCCAGCCTCTAATGTTGGGCCGAGCTCCCGTTCCCCGGGGAAAGCACTCACTTCAGCAGTTCCTTCTTCCCGCACGTGTAACGTGGAGCTCCGTATTTCTTCCTCCAAGGAGGGAGAATGTTCGGATGCTAGCAAGCCCATGGACTCCTCACAGCCTGTGCCATTCAAGGAGCTCCTGGAAGTAGTGATGCAGGCTGTCGCTAAGCTAGAGATAGCTTGGCCACATGAGAAACGGAAGCAACGCATTCCCAGCAAGCTGTATGAGCGTTTCCTGTGTCTCGCGGCACAACTTCAACCCCGGGGTCTACCGTTCTTTCCCGACCTACACAGCGAGGTGTCTAGGTCCTGTGTGACCCCATATGCAGCCCGTACCTTTGTCCTGCATTCGCTATACGCGAATATAGGTCAGGGAGTGCGGCTATGGGGAGATGCTCAAGGTTGAAGAGATGCTAGCTGGCCACTAAAGGCTCCAGTATTGCCTACAAAAGCCACTTTGACTCTTGTAGGCGGCAGGTCAGGCCGAGGGTTGCCGCCACGCGATGACTGTGTTGCAGGCATACCAGGCTGACCTGATATGAGAGATGGACGAGGGATCCAGCTCTGCACTGCGACCTAACCCAAAGAGTCACCAAGTTACAGCGCGGGCTGTATGTTGGTCCATGTCAGCTCTAGTAGCCACAGAAAGGCTTTTGTGGCTCACCCTGTAAACAGAGATTCTCGGCAGGGACAGGGCTTTCCTTCTGAACGCCCTGGTGGCTTCTCCTGGCCTATTCATGCTGTAGGCAAGGGCGATCGCCAACAGGTTCAGGAGACCACAGTGGCATTTTAGTGGTACCTCTCCACAGCTCTCATGGGGCTGCTCGGCAGAAGCCCAAAATCGAAGGGGTAGGCCAACCTGAGAGTGGTCCTCTCCTCGAACAAACGGGCAGTGGTGCAGTGGCTCTGACAATCAGAGCGCCCTATTTCAAGGAGGGCGGTGTACACCCCTTTATACGGTGCCCGTACCTCCTCTGTCACCTCCGGACAGGGGGGGATGGCCAGGCTGTTAACTTTCCCACAAGATGTGCCTCATAGTGCAGCCTCCATCCTGCGGGTGTCTCTCTCCATTCCCCCCAAAAAATCCCTGCGGATAAAGGAGACCCGCTGCCTCTTAGGAGGCCCCAATGACTGCAGGTCATTGCTCCAGCCACTCTGAGAGGGTCAGAGACTGGGAGGGTCTCGAGAGGCTGGTTCCCCTTTGTGATTTCCTGGCAGCTTGAGAAGGCCTGCCAGACATATCTCAGTGGGTCCTGCACACAGTAGAGAGGGGTTACTCGATTCAGTTCGAGTCCTCTCCTCACCAGTTCAACGGGTTGTGTCCCACCATGGTGGACGCACCTTCACCAAGTGCATGAATGCGGCTGTAGCCCGCTACGGCTTCAGGGCATCCACATTCTAAATTATATCGACGTTTGGTTGGTATTAGCTCGATCAGAGCTTCAGGCGGTCCGGCATCGAGATGTCATTCTTATCCATATGAAGGAATTTGGGTTAAGACTAAATGCAAAGAAGAGTGCGCTTTCTCCAGTACAGAGAACCTCCTTTTTGGGTGTGGTGTGGGAATCGACCATGCTGCGGGCTCAATTGTCCCGGATCGATGTCATCCTCACGGCAGTCAAGAGAGTAGAAGCAGGCCAGTCACTTACTGTGAAGCAGTTCCAAAGGCTGCTTGTTCTCATGGTGGCAGCGTCCAACGTAATTCCACTTGGCCTCATTCATTTGAGACCCCTCCAGTGGTGGCTCAGAGGCCCAGGTGGATCTGTTTGCGACTCAGGAGACTTCGCACTGTCCCCTCTGGTTCTCTCTTTCTCACCCTAAAACCTGAGTGGGTGCAGTTTCTAGCAGCTGGTCTCTCTACTGAGGTAGTAAAGACCATCCTTCATTCCAGAGCTCACTCCAAGAGGAGGTTGTATGCCGCTAAATGGCATCTGTTTAACATGTGGTGTGAGCAACTGCCCAGTTGGTTCAGTTCTGGAGTTGCAGGAACAGTTTGGTCCATCAACCCTAAAGTTTTACGTGTCCACTATCGCGGCTTATTGTACCCCGGGGTGCAGGGCAGTCACTGGGGAAACACCCCCTCGTGACATGTTTCCTACACGGCAACCAGAGACTGAGGCCCGGGATACAGCCCACAGTGCCTGTGTGGGACTTGGCCAGGGTGGCTTTTAGGTGTCTGTTGGTTAAGACCGCCTTTCTTCTGGCAATTTCCTGCCTTAAGAAGGTCGGGGACCTACAGGCTCTTTCTGTGGCCCTGTCTCTCCTGGAGTTTGCCCCTGGCAAGGCCAGCGCTTTTTTTTACCCTAAACCGGGGTATGTGCCTAAGGTGCCTGCAGCTCCCTCATGACCTGTTGTTCTGCAGGCATTTTGGCCTCCTCCTTTCCTAGCCCCTGAACAAGAAAAGCAAAATCGGCTGTGTGGGCACTGGACACATTCTTTAACAGGACGAGTCCGTGGAGGAAGTCAGAGCAGCTGTTTCTCTGCTATGGCCCTCATAGGAAAGGTTTTCCTATTTTTTTTTTACGTGACTTTGCCCGCAGATGACGTCACGACTGCCTATTGGCCAGATTTGAGCATGAACACATGATTCAGAGCGTGAACAACGCGAGGTGTTCCCAAAGCGTTTCGAGACAGCTCTTGTTTATTCAGGGAACTAGGGTTACATATGTAACCTAGTGATGTTTCTAATACAGATGTCCAAACACAAGCATCAAGAAACAACATCAAGAAAGAAAGCAAACTAAACTAATACTTCACAATGTTCTACTGCAATGAGTGTGCTCATAGGCAGTATGTGGTCAGGAATAAGGTAGCAAATAAGGAGTATGGAAGGTGTATGTAATTAGGCAGGACATTTTGAAAAATGGAATATAATGTGAATTTAAAATAGTCACACATTATAATGTACTTTTTGGGGACTGTCATTTCTTGACTTTTTTTGAGTGAAGAGTGGACAATTGTGTCATAGTGATGAGGGAATTGCTTTAAATTGTTCTGTGGTTCTTTTTATTTCGAACAGAATGCCTCATTTTGCTATTCTCATTCAGAAGTGGATTTAGCTCAATTAAAAACCTGCACTTCTAAATGACAAGGGATTTTTAATGAGCACAAATACACGATTCAAACTAAATTTCCTCAATTTCCTCTAACATTCAGTGTTTAACAGCATCTGTCAGAAAACAGCACATAGTACTTAGTCTAATTTTTGTCTCAGTCAAACTCTGTTTTTTTTACTCTCTCGTTACCTTATCTTTCTGTCATAGAACTTATAAAAGATTAGTAATACATTTCAACTCTGTTTTAGGGGCAAAAAAAAGGTTTTAAATATTCGAACAATCAATAAACGGACCATAATGTATCTGCATATCTATCATTGATATCAGTAATATTATATAACACTGGCTGCACTGTATGATTTCAGAACAATGCCTATTTAGCTAGGTATATATAAAATGACAGCAACCTACAGTATTAAGATACAATACAAAAAGCATTAATAGGGAATTTTAGGATGCTTTTAGTTTATAAGAATTATATATTATAACAATTAAGACGACAATATACAACCATTTGTGCTTTTAATCATACCTTCCTTCTTCAAATTGTTTTGAAAATATTTATTTATTTATTTATTTATTTATTTATTTATTTTTAATTGTACTTTACAACTCATTTTACTTAAATTAGTGGAAAAGCTTTTAACATGCCGAGGTATATATAATTTATACAACCCCAAATGCAAAAGTTTAAATAAAAGCAAAATGCAACAATTTGCGAATCTTATAACCCCATATTTTTTATTTATAGTAGAACATAGAAAACATATCAAATAAGGAAATGTGCCTTTTTAAGAAAGAACAATATTTATTTTTAACTTGATGGCTGACCAGTTGCTGAACTTCTGGGAGAAAAATGTTTTGGGAAAAGAGTCTAGCAGCTCATTAAACCTGGGTCTTCTTTGTTATATATTTTTTCATAATGAGGCAAAAGTTTTCAATTAGTTAAAGGTTTGAACCATGAAAAGAAGAGTTCAGCACCCAGACTTATATATATATATATATATATATATATATATATATATATATATATATATATGTGTGTGTGTGTGTGTGTGTGTGTGTGTGTGTGTGTGTGTGGGTGGGTGGGTGTGTGGGTGTGTGTAAATACATATTTACAGAACATTTAATTTAATTCAGAACCATTTTCTTAACCCACATTGTAAATATGATAAATAAATCAGACCACAATGATTACTAATGACATTTTTGGAAAATGTGAGAACCTATGGGAAGACTATGGATGCAATCTTTAAGAGAATATATACTGTATTTTGGCTTTAGGCTATGATCCAGAAATAGCCGGTGCAACAGAGTAGACAAGTAACGGCAACTCTGATAAATGAGCTGACAAATGCTGTTTGTGTAAGATCTTGACAGCAGTGTGAGTGCCTTATAATCCGCAATGGCGAGCAGGGAAAAACAGAGGCATCTAGCTGGACTGAGAGGTTCGCTGCCTGATGCTCTCTTTTGTGTCCAGAGGGACGAGCAGCAGCCCGTGGGACATGCAATGCATTTTTATTTAGTTGGCACAAAGAGAAAGCACGGGCATCTGCTAGCACTTCCTCAGTTAATCAGTACAAATCTTGTTCATCCAATGCACACTTTCACAGCAGTCCTAATCACAATATACTGTAACAATGTTTGATTATCGCTAATACTGTTTAGCATGAATCTAAGGAGCAAAGAAATACTGCTTTTCCCACATGGAAATTTTATGTCAAACCACTCATACGTATGTTGATGCTGCAACAGGAAAACTGGGTTCTGTTTGTTTTTAAAGCCCTGAAGCGACTTACTCATGCTAACATTGTAGACATGGTTTGTACGTGTACTGCTTCTACACCAGAGGTGTCTAAAGTCCAACCCTAGGGCCAAATGTGGCCCAAGGCCAAATTTTTTTTATTAAGGCAGATTCTTTTACTGCTGAAATGTTAAAAAATTGGTGAATAAAATATTATTCCTAACACTTAATATTATTTTATAATTTCTTTTTCTTCATTTTATTCCTATAATTTTTGTGGAGAAAAGTATTTATTTTTATTGTACTTATGGTGCTTCTCTTTAAAACACTACGATAGTATGTTGGTAAACCTGCTATAAAAATCAGTTGGCAGTTCAGTTGGTGTTATTGCTTTTCTTCACCACTGACAGGTTGATTTATTATTTTTTTTCTTTCCATGAAATGAACCCAAATTTTGTTACGGCCACACTGTATGTGGATGATCTGCACCCTAATGTCATGGAGCCCATACTTGTGGAAAAAATTCATCCCTACAGAATGCAGTCACTCCATTTGGCTCTACAGGCACCTTACTGAACTACAGCTTTTCATTTCCACCATTAAGTCTACAGCATTATAATTGTAAGTATATATTGTACAGTATTATAAATTAATAGAACATAAGATAAAAGTGTTTCATACATTATTTCTGCATTTTATTGCAGTTCACAGCCTACATGTATAATGATCAAATTTTTAGCTTCATTTTATGTAAATAGTTACATTCTGCAACTTATATGGTTTGGTTTTGTGAAAGATATTATAATTGATTTATTTTTCTAACATAAATATTTCAATTAATACCTTGTCTTTGGGATTAGGCAAATTACCAGAAGGACACCAGGTATTTTCATGGAAGTAATTAGGTGTCATTTATTTTTATTCCCTCAATTGAGCAAGTAACAGAAATGCTAAATTTTGCACTCCTTATGGGGTGGGCCATGTGCATTATGTGGTCACAGAGGATTTTATCCCTGAGGAAGACTGGCATTGAAAATCAGTTCATCAAGGCTATTCTTTAAGAAGATCTGCTCATAAAGGGTTTAGGCTCTGAACATTGAATCTGTGCACTATAATTAGCAATTCTTATTACTTTTTAAGGCCCTGCATTAGTTTTACATAAATTCTACATGTGATACGTATGACATGACTCTCCGGAAGGTTGTGGGTATGAGAGGAAATCTGAAGGTTTGGCTATGTCCCTCTTTTGGTCTACTGTAGAGCCTATAAAATGTATGAATGCAAAGGTTTTTTCCTTCGGACATTTATGGAAATACTTATTTTGTTAGTAAATTAGTAAATATTTAGTTACTGTGTAAGTATTTTACTTCACTATTTTTTTGACAACTTTTAACTTTTCACTTATTACATTTTTTACACAAATATCTGATTTTGCACATCGCATATTTTCGAACCAGACTCATTACTTTAGTTTTAATCTATTTTGTGACATGATCAATATTTTTATTTTCATTGCACACCGCCCTCAACCTATTTCATGTCATTGTGTGGCTTTTTCAACCTACCATTGGTGTATCATTCACTGGCTTTTACACACCACAGATGTAGGCTAGCCCATGAAGCTAACAATAGTCAAGGCACAAGGCAACAAGAAGTTTGGCTTATGTGGATGAGACACCTGAGAAATGTAAACATGACTGAGAACAGAGACATCATCATCTTTTCTCTGTTTGTGTTCTACTGTATATGTTGGATGTTCAGCTGGGATGCATTAATTAGGTAACACATTTGAAATTATTTTGCATTAATATATTTAATATGGTGCGAGGGCCAGTTACAAGTGTGACACTAAAACAGGTAGTAATGGGTATATGTCAGAGCCCAAACTTTGTACTTTAACCTGAGTGCAAAAGTGTAATCAGTACTTTTGAAACATGAGTTATTATATAGAATAAGGAGAGGCCAAATATTTTAGAGTCGTAAAATTTAAGAAGCCCGAAACCATGAGGAGGGTGAGTGTACATTGCTGCCAAGTGTACTAGAGTACAACCTTGTTTAAAGTTTCCTTAAACCAGGAAAACCTGTGAGTGAGTGTGAGTGTGTTTGTGTGTGTAGGCTGTGGCTGAGATGAATAAAAAGAAGCTGGACAGCAAGCAGGTGTACAGGAGCACACACTAAAATAGAGAAAGACAGAACTCAACCACAGGTTTGAGCAGGAAAACACACACACACACACACACACACACACACACACACACACACGACTGATTAGATGGCAAAAGTCTGCAAAACTTCACAATTTAAAACAATCACATTGCAAAGGTCACTTACACCCAAACCCTACATTATTTTATTCTTTTTCCAATAGTTTGTGTTCACTTCATCTTTTTGAATCTGGAGGGTTTTTATATCAAGCTTTCTCAGTGCTAATCGTTCCTAATTGTTAGCATGTTTGATATGTCTTTGATATGTGTCTTCCTGTCTCCTAGGGATGTCTGCTGCAAAGATTTAGCTTTCTGCATTTTTTTTGCCATAAAGGCAATGAGAGACATGTAAGGTATTGGGCAGGAAGCTGGTGCATGTAAATGTGTGGCTTAATGTAAAGAGGAACACCAGGGTTGCCTTGCCCATCACAACAATCAGGTTAAATCCGCACTAAAAATCTATCACTTTTATGCTACAATGTGAACAAAATTACATCAGAATTACAAAAAGGCCAGGTGACATATGACTAAGAAGTTAATAATACAACTACTTCAAAATCTGTTCCAGAGACAGATTCTCTGCCAGCTGTAGAAAGATATCTAGCTGTAGAAAGTGTCCCAGCTGTAGACACCATTCCATCAGTAAAAAAATCCCAGTTCTAGTTCCAGTTCCAAGTGCAGCTGAAACATGTATAACAGCTGTGAGCAGAATGCTGCAAGACCAGGAGACACCAGTAAAAACAAACAAGGTGAAATGCTTTTCGACCAGCTCAGAAACAACTAACTGTTTACATATTGGAGTACACCACCAGCCAGTAGAGGACCAGATCCAGATGGCACCAGATTTTCACACTCATATGCGTGCATGAATTATGAACTGGGTTTGTCCACGTAGAAGCAAAATTCCTCCTACCAATCCCTCATCACTTTTGTGTGTTCCATTGTGTGTAGGTGGATTAAATGGTCTGGGAGGACCTTAATGTAAAAATGGACATGTGCTGATAACAGGCATGGAAATGTGATACACACACATACTTTTTATTTAAATATGATTCAAAAACATACTATATTTATTTATTGATTTCTTCATTTGCTTATTTATTTATTTTTCTATACCCAACATAGTGAAAATAAAAAAGTGTCCTCTGTCATTAAAATTCTGCCATAATTTTTTTTTTCATAATTCATAATCTAGTATAAAATATTTTAAGCATTAACTGAGAAGAATGTTAAAAAGAATTGTGGTTTATATGCAGGAAAGAGTCAAATTTAAACATCTAAATAATATTTTCCTCAAGACCAACAACATGAATACTAACCTTCTGAACAAAACTTTATTCACTTAAGTAATTAAGTTGAAAGTAGCTGATAAATAAAGAATAAAGCCATATCTTTTGGAGAGTTTTTGACATTAACTGCTCTATTCCAGCTAGGCACAATTTGAATGCCATTGCTTGATTCATTTGCTGCTGATGTTTTTCAGAAAAGGGGAAATATTCTTCATAGCTTGCCTTGAGTAATCTGAGAATAGACTTCCTGAAAAGACCATGAGCAATCTGAAATATGTAAAATAAACAAAATTTGGATCATAATTCACCCGTCATGTTGCTGCATAACTTAAGTAAACAATTACAAATTATATATTTTATTATGTAATAGCTTAGCTGGTAGTGTCTGTTTTAAATAACACATTTTTCTAAGCCAAGGTTGTCCAAAGTCTCACCTCACGTGTTGCATCCTCTCTCATATTTTGTTCTAATACTTCATGTTTAAAAGAGTATTGGTTTGTAAGCATAATGCACTGTGTGCTTATGTGCAATGTATTTGAAAGCCAGCATAAAAAAAAAACATTTCTGATGCTCTTCCTAGGACCTTATGGAATTGCTTTAACCTCCCATAAACATGCAGGTTTATTGACTACACTAAGGTGCCCATATGTGCAAATGAATATGTAAAAGTGTGTGCTTATGCTGCTCTGCTGTGGACTGCTGTAAGTATTTCCTCTACAAGCATTTCTGGGGCAGGTGCCAGGCCCCACCATGACCCTGACTGATACAGCACTTACTGACATTGAATGTACAAATGCACTAATTGTACAGTACAGTACTTATTCATGTTTAAATTGTAGATGTTTATGCTTGCTTATGTTCACTAAAACATATATGAAGTTTTCCAGTACTGTATGCTGAAAAACAGCCCCACATCATGATGTTCCCACCTCCAAATGTCACTGTTAGTATGGTGTTTTTGGGGTGATGTGCAGTGCTATTTGTCATCTAAACATGGTGTATTATGGTATCCAAGAAGTTCAATTTTTGTCTCATCTGACCAGACTATATTCTAGTATTTCATAGGCTTGTCCAAATGTTGTGTAGCAAACTTTAAAAGAGCTTCAATATGCTTTTTGTTCAGCAGTGGAGTTGGAGCAGTTAAATGCATTACTTATTGTTTTCTTCAATCGTACCTGCTTATTCCAGGTCTTTCTGAAGCTCCCCACACGTGGTCCCTGGCTCTTGGACAACTTTTTTGATCATTCTTTTTACTTCTCTGTCAGAAATCTTGCGATGAGCAATCGGTCATGGCGGGTTTATGGTGAAATGTTCTTTTTACTTCTGGATTATGGCCCCTACAGTGCTCACTGTAACCAATGCCATCAGTATATTTTGCAGCAATAAGGTCCCGAAGCTCTTGAGAGAGCTCTTTGCGTTTACCCATCACGAGAGGTTTCTTGTGTAACACCTTGGTAATGGGACACCTTTATATAGGCCATTAGTTGGGATTGAACCAGCTAATAATTATTGGCACTGACAAGGGGCAGGATTGCTTTCTAATTACTGATTGATTTCAGCTGGTGTCTTGGCTTTCCATGCCTTTATTCACCTTCCTTTCTTCATGGGTTCAAAACTTTTTCCCTGTATCATTACACATTAAACCACACAACTTAGTTTATGGACATGTATGGTTTGGTTTTTTATTTGTATGTGTGGATTGCATGGGTTGTTACCAACATCTGTTAAATTTCATGTCAGTAGCAACTTCAGAATATTTAATGAGATAAAAGGTGACATGTTTAATACTTATTTTACCTGCTGTATCTATGTATGTATGTAGATAGATCGATAGTTATACTTTATACTTGTATTATACTTTTAATACTTATTTTCATTAATTTCATTTTTTATATTCTATTTTAATTTACATGTTGGACAGTCATAAAAAGCATTTCACATGTCGTATGCTGTATGAATGTGTATGTGACAAATAAAATTTCACTTGGAGCCCGTACAAGGCATGTAACTGACAAGCTGTGGATCAAGTGTGTGAACGTGTGATAGATTATATTGCTATTGTGCAAATGCTATTCAGATTACACTGATTTGAGCATATCTTCAATCGTATGTTGACGCACAATTTCAGAAGGGATGGAATTGAATGTCACGCATGATTGGGATCATGCATGTTTAATATATTAAGTACATGGAGAAATAAAGAAATGCATGACTTTTCATTCATTTTAAATCAACAGTAGGTCAGTGTGCAGTAATGAAAGTCGGGATGTAAAAGGGTTCGGGGCAAATTAAAGATTATTCAGACAGGTGAAAAAAAATAATAAAACCCCAGAAAACGATAACCCATTAGGCAACTGAACATTATTATGAGATGTATTTTTAAAGAAGAAATCACATCTCATTGCAATGAAAACTGGCAACCAGACACAGACACAACAGGGTTAAAATAGACATGCTAGTCAAGGGCTTAGTAGAAAACACGTGAGTACAAACAGGAACTAAGTGCATGTGACAAACAAAAACATGTGACATTAAGCATGAAAGCAGCATTTGTAGTGCTTTGAACTGTGCCACATGCAAGTCTCTCTTAATAGACTTGAAAAATAATTATCAAGCTCATCATCAATCACAAAGCAAACACATTTAGCATTTAAAGCAAATCCAATTCCATTAACAGAATCCCAGACTAACTCAGGGATGGCATCCAGTTGAGAACTTTGGATATTTAATACCCAGAGTGATTTGTAGGGTCACTTGAGTAACATGGCTGTTCAGGAAGGTTTACAGTCAGCTGATGTATAATGGCAAGTTAAATCATTCATAGGATTAAGTAAATCCTAGCCTCTGTATGTTGGTGACTAATCAATAAATATAGTTTCTCTACGACTGAATCGCACAGGGCATGAACGGGGGTTTAACTATTTTCAACAAATTTAAGCTATTTAGGAATCACAACCACCATATGTTCATGGACCGTTTTGTGTTTTGGTGTATGAATGTGTGTGTGCACAAGACACTTTTTTTCTCTCTGTGGCACTTTGATCTCTGTGGGTATTTACCAGCACAGCAAGAAGTCATTCAGAGCAATAAATGAAATAAAGAGCGTGATCATCAGACTCTTCCCAGGGTTTGACATCAATTAGAATTATTTACACAGAGAGCAGCCGAAACCCATCAAAGCAATCAGTATTAAAGTGCTAGTAAAGCACAGCACTGGGTGTTCATGAAAGATGAGGAAACTCTCTGCAATGTCAGACCTTTGTTTTGTTCTCGGTTTCCACCCTCACTCGAGCAATCAGACCCAAAGTACTTATTGCCATAGTTTTCTTTTCTTTTTTTTTTTTTTTATAAATGCCCCACTTTCATCTGCTTTGTCAGCTATCACATTTGAACAGTTCATCTCCAAGAGTTTTCGCTTTGTATTGTAGTACCAGATAATCCAAAATCCCATGATTAAAGACTCATCTCATTTAGCATTGATGTAGATCATTTTCACAGCTCTGACAAGCCATGGGATTTCAAGTTGGCCATCATAAGAAAATTAATAGAGAAAATATTTCAGCATACAATATATATAATATGATATATGAAAAGCTATAATCTAATATCAGTGGCTTGACAATTAAACTGTTAGGGATGTGCCATGCATTATATAACCAAGTCTCATCGATAGGATAATAAAGATGTGGGGCCACACACACACAGGTGCAAATGAGATATATAAAAAGATACATAAAGAAATATTTTATATAAAAGAACACAGAAAAGCTTACAGTTCTGTACAATTTGTATTTTAACTAAACTGTGTGTGCTCAGCATGTGTACTTTAGGTTTTAAAGCATGGGTTTTGTTTGGGGGGGGGTTTTCGAACAATAAAATGATTGCAGGTACTGAAATGGCTGGTTTGAATATTAAACTACCGATCTCCTGAGATTTTCAGTCCATAAGGTTTACTCAGAATGCTGTAAAAAAATATCCTTGTTGATGAAAGTGTTTAGAAGAAAATGGCCAAATTGGTTCAATCTGAAAAGAAGGTTTTGGTTACATATTTCCCCATTCAAATGATTAATGTGAATATTATATGAAGAGCTTAACCTGTATCTACATGATGTTATGCACTGTGCAGCTGCAACGTGATTTTCTGATTGGATAATATGCAATTGTACAGGTGTTCCTATTATTGTCCAGTGAATTTGAACATTGATATACTGTATTTATATTTAATGAAAAAAAACTACCTCTCTCCTGATTTTTATAAAACACATTCTTCAATTTATATATTATAAAAGATTTACATTACTACATGGAATGCCTGTATTTGGTCAGTTCCCAAGACTCCAAAACCCAAACACAGGGACATATACATCACCCATATGTTTGACATACTATACAAAAAAAATTGAATAAACATTGATATTCATGGATTTTTCTTTCCTTTCCAGAGGAATAGAAAATATTTCTCTGGAGTAATGAGAGTAAAAACAGACCATATGTCTGTTTCATTAAAAAAATTAAAATGCACACACACACACACACACACACACACACACACACACACACACACACACATATATATATATATATATATATATATATATATATATATATATATATATATATATATATATATATATGGTCTGAATGAAGTCTTTAGCATTCTTAAAGACTATGATAAAGACTAAGTCACAATGTTTAATTTACAAGATTAAGGTCATATAGGGTTCTCTGATGAACTGTTGTGCAGTAGGGCTTGAAACATATTGCACACTGTGTGAGGTGCAAATTGCAGTTTAAAACCCAAAGCAAATTGAATTGACTAATAGGAAATACAAATTCAATAACAGAGAGATAAATGTCTTAATGTCTCAAGTTCTTGAAGAAGGCTTGTGTCAGAACAAGTTAAACAGTGTAGAGGACTTTAATGCAGCTGATATTCCATTAGACTCCTAATTTGTTTTATCCTAATGAAAAAGGCCGCTGTGTACAGAATAAACTATTCTGTTTAACAAGTGTGCAATTGAACTGCATTCATTTGTCTTGTGGTTGAAGGTGAATCCTATAACATTTAAAACAGTGGCCATGTCACAAATATCCTGTTTACTGTGTTAAAGTTCCTAGTTATATTTAAGAAAATGTACACTACACAGATGGGTGGAAAAATAGAGACAAATATGTTTTTGTAAGGTGTTGGCCACCAGAACAGCTTCAGTTTGCCATCAATTCTATACTCTTTCCTTAAATTGTACTTGAGCTAACTTTTTTCTAAAATGTATTCAATCAGTTAGAATTAATGATTGTGGTCTAAAGTGTCAGCCTAAAATCTCCCACTGGTGTTCAAATCTAGCAAGGGAACGTATGCTTTACATAATTGTCATCCTCTTCAAACTATTTATTGAGGCTCCCTGTACTGTGCATGGAAGCCTTTTTTAATTTTTGTCATTTCTTACCCATATGATATGGCCAAGCTTGCAGGACAGATAGTATTAAAATATCAACCTACATTAGCAGGTCAAAAGTAGTCCAGTACCGTTAAGGGAGTTCTGTGGTTGTAATGCTCGGAGCATTAAACTAATTTACAGTTTTTCTTCAATTTCAAAGGCAAAAAAGCACAAAACTGCCATTGAATTATTTTTTAATCAGGCATACTTCACATTACTATGCTGGTACACCTATTTTGTACAGAACATAGCATACAAGGTTTTTTCATACTGCATACAGACTCTTGAAATTTCAACCTATAAATGATTGCAAACTGCTTTGTCTTTCAGGTACTTCAGGACTAGGTCACAAAGGGGTGTCTGACTAATGAATCACATAGAGTAACTCTCTGAATAATGTAAGGACATAAACCATGTAGGCGTCTCTGAATAGCATGAGGGGGTGAATCACATAGCATTCCCAGAAGGATGTACACTCTATGGCTAAAAGTTTATATATACATGATTAACATACCCATATTTGCTTGCTGAACATTCTGTTCCATTGTTTAGTTTTCCTTTGCTGTCATTTATTCCTCTCTTCTGGGAAAGCTTCTCAATATTTTTTTTTTAGAATGTGTTTGTGGGGATTAGTGATCATTCAGCTACAAAAGCATTAATAAGGTCAGATAAGCGAGCTTATAGTACAATGTTGTACTTATTCATCAAGAAAGTTCAGTATGGTTAAGGTCAAATATTTGTGAAAAATATAAAATATTATATAGTAAAATATATTAGTAAAAATATCCATGATGACAAATCATGTCTTCATGGAGCACACTTTGTGCACAGGGACCCCATCATCCTGGAACAGGTTTGAGACCATAAATTCCAGTAAATGGAGAATGTAATACTACAGCATACATAAGACATTTCTACACATTTGTGTGCTTCCGAATTTGTGGCAATTGTTTGGAGAACCACCATTTTTGAGTGTAATGGTCAACTGTCCACACAAAAATAATTGGCAATGTAGTATACAATAACAATAATAATAAAAACAATACAAAAGTATATGAAAACAGTACCCATAAAAAAGAAGGATAAGACCGATAATGATACTTAAAAACATCTCATCAGCTCACAGTGATAACCACAGCATTAAAAACCAGGTCCCTTACAGAACACCAATCATTTTACTCCCAGTGAGGGGCATATTCTAATATCACTGCTTATTCACTGTGCCCTTATGCAAAACACCTCAGGTGTGTAATGAAAAGCTAACACAGGAAAAAGACCTCCCCCTGTTTGATTTAATTTTATGTGTATATATAACTACCATTTTAAGTGTAGAGCTTTAGTTTGTGCATTTAAGTGCAAGCATGGGTTTGGGTTTTGCCAGCTAGTCATGCTCTTCAGGCTGCCTTGGGAACTGTGTGTAATTGAAATGTCATTGGTGGCAGACTGGAGCTGGACTAGGGAGCAGGCATTAGGCATGCCTGAACGACTGGAGGACAGTCAGTTTCATACATGGCATCCAGCAGACCAGACCTTGCCTCTACATCCCACTTCCACATATAGTCTGACAAAGATTAATGATGGATCATAAGGAGACAAAATGTACAATAAGTGCTTGGTTAAATAAAGAATTTATAGGATACACTTCTCTTGTCCAGGGCCTTTCGGTTTTCGGCCAAGTTGTGTGGCAATGAAAAGCAAAACCTGTGTACAAAATAGCATGTGCAAAAGTCGCATATGAAAACGAAACCTTCGTTTGCATATTTATTTACTGAGAAACCCTATTTCGTGTTGTAATGAAGCAATTGCTGGTTGAATGCCACTTTATTTATTCAGTGAACTTTTCTTAAATAATTTTGTGTGATGTTTACTGATGTGTAGATATCTTACTTTATATGCATTAGATGAAGCAATCATAGAATCGAAGACATTGACCTCAGTAGATTTATAAATACTCTGATTAAAAGCACAATTAAGCACACACAAAGAGCAAGAGAGAGAGCGAATGAGAGCGAGAGAAGGAGGAGAAAAAGGGCACTTGGTTCAGTGAGGCCTGAAAGAGCAGCAGTAACAGCAGACTGGCTGCTTGTCTAGCATGGCTCAGTCATGTTAACCGAACCATTTATCTCCTGTAATTGGATGATTTAGCTTTACTATTAAAGGAGTAGGCAGCATTATAAAATAATATCATACACATTTATAATTCACATTTCTGCAAGAGCAATGATGAGAAAGAAACACATGCAAATATGTGCTCATGGCTTTAAATTACATTATTATTAGTCTATCTCCCACAAACAATCTTTAATCAGTATACATATCATGGTAGTGCCGGATTATTGAAATGGGCAGAAATGTCTCGATTAAGCACGAGAGTAATGCCATCATTCTTTTAATGTGAATTGAAACCAAGAAATCTTTTTTTTTTTTTTTTTTTTTTACTGTATGAGTCAAACATTCTAGATAGTGCCACCATAATAGAAGGAGATTTATGACGGCAATCATTTCCAATTACATAGTTTCACCCCTAACATTACGGCAAACTATTAAAAAAAGCCACAAAATATACGCGTATCCTTTAACATGCCCTTCAAATAGCCATTACAGAACCAAATTAAAAGGAAGTTAACTTTTATGGACATTATAATTTAGCACAAGACACCTTATGTTTCCATTAGAGACAGTTGATCAAAGTTGAGCGGCGAACAACACCTAAACTTTTACTTGTATTTTTCATCATGCATGCTCACAGGTCAAGATAAGTGTAGGGGAAATACACTTTGAAAATTAATGACTTTTTAATGATGGCATAAATTGTTCTGTAATTAAATGGAAATCAAGTGCAAAAAATTTCATCGCCTGTGGGTTTTTTTTTCTACAGAATAAAAGCATAGGTTTTATACAACATCAATACAACAAATAAACCAATTAATAAGAAAGTACATGGATATATTTGGTACATACATCTGAGATGATATAAATGTCGCTTGAGGGATACAAGGGATAAAGGGCATTTTTTTAAATAATATGATATATTATAACCATAATATTAATATAATAATATTGTTTTTCTTTGGCAAAAGTGTATAAGACAGCAGTTTTTGGAGTTAGAGTTGACAGTCATCCCTCTAGAAGCATACACAAAATACTCCCCCAGTACACTGACCAGCTTCTTTACTAGTCACTCTGGTGTTTCTCGTATATTACTACTGTTATTCTGTGGTACTAAATTTCTTAATAAACAAGCTATGTTCAAAATGCTTCAATATTGCATTTGCCTTTATAATCTTTATAATGTTTAAATCTTTATAATGTATTTCACAAATACAACAATTTGCAGCCAGAGAACTATTTTCAAAATTGATGCAGTGTCCATCAATGCAGCAGAATTGAGAAAATACTGTAGCAAACAGACATTTAAACACACATGAACCATCTACTGATTTATCAAAAGTGGAATGCTAATTGCACCACCCATTAGTAAACGTAGGAACCCCTACTGGTAACTTCATAGCACTGTGCCAGGCAACCTGCTGTGATAAAGTCACGGCATGTGTGAATGCAGCATAAGGGAGAAATGTTTGATACGCAGCACTCGGTGGATAATGAGGAATTAAACAATATATTCAACAGTCTGTGAATAAAGTAGGTTATTCATCATAAAATACAGCTTATATTAAAAATGTCATGAAAATTTTAACTTAATGAAAAAGTAATTGCTTTGGTCAGCAGCAAGCAGAAACTGGAAGATTCCCCCAACTTTTGAAACTGCGATGTATTAAATTACTAAAGATTCTGGGTAACAGACACTAATGATGTCCAGTGATGGAACAATATATTACAGTGTGCTCAATTTGCAATGTAAGAATACTTTTGATAGCATGAATACTAATGAATTTGTGGCACATTTGGTGGAACTATGAAACAATGTGCATGGAAGTGTATACACATAATTTAGGCGAACAATTCAAAATTTGTGAGTTATTACAATAAGAATGATCTGCCAGATTAAAATGTAGGACATAAATTTTTTATAATGTAAATCTTGGCTTGGGAAAATCCCACATATGTGAGTTCACTTTTATTTAAATCATTACCACTGCCTATTGTGATACAATATGTTGCATTGTGTTTGAGGAGAATGATGACGGGGTTCTGTGTTCCATTGCTTTTCCCTGCAACATGCAAAAATAGAGAGAGAGGATGCCTTTTAACAAAATAATTTACATACATTTAATTAAAATTTTAGTCATTCAGTCATAAATTCAGATATGAAATTTACAAATGATCATAAATAAATCATTGCTGTTTTTTTGTTTCCTTCAAAAATCATTATTCAATAGCAATCCAAAATGTTGTCAGTCAGTACAATACAAATTCATACCAAATTTTATAGTCCCATAATTCTAACTCCATATTCTTCATTTTTTTTGTTCTCAAGGAGATGCAAGTCTTAAAAAAAAAAAAAAGAATAAACATATTAAGTAGGTGATACAAAATCTAATGCTTTACATTGTTTAATTGCTGTGAATAACATTTTCTGTCTTTCATATTACGGATAAAATTTTGGTTTGACCCAAAACTGTTTCAAAAGGCGCTGTGGACCAGACAAAACATGAATTCAAAATTCAACAGTTCACAACGTAATAGCGTAAAATAATAATTTTTTTAATGAAGTAAAATGACTATTGGGGTTTTGATACCAATGAAAGAAAAAAACCCACACTGCTGGAAATCAGCATGTTGCCCAGTAGCAAATAATTGCCCAGACAGATTGCATACTGTGATGCTTTTAAAAGCAAACATTTTAATTACCTGTTTGTGGAACACATTGTGTTTTTCTCACTTATTAATCATCTGTGCAATTGGACATGACACTAGTTTATCAGAATTTGCTCAGAGTAATCAAGACTGTGAGTGCATATGGCAATTTATATCAGGGCTTTCAGCTTCTCATGGAGAAAAAAACCTTTCTCTGTTAGAGTTTGGCATTCAAATGCTTTGTCGCTTTCATCCACACATTAAAACCTCTGTAATTGAAAATACTATTTTATAGGGAGGCGGGGGTCTGTTGGCTGGCAGTATAGATTTTAGACACCCCATTAATGTGAATGTCTGCATTACAGGTGCTGAATAAAGCCCAAAATATTCATTAAACCCATGTTGTCTTTTTAAAAAATTGCTTTTTTTTCCCCCCATAGTAATCCTGTAAAACTTATTTTGATCAAAGCACAACCTTCTCACTCTTACCAAATCCTTTCAAATTCATAGCGGAGCCGGATGCTGCATGATATGCTGTAAGCTGGCAACATGACGCCGCGCTAGTGTTTCGCTTTACATCCTATGTGAAGTGCCTGTGGCTGCTGCAGCAGTGCTAACGACACACTTCACTCTCCACAGGGTTCTGTGATGACTCATTAATCTCAGCTTTTGTCTCTGTTTATAAATACAGCTCGGTGCTTGGCACTAATACAAGATCTGCAGAGACATGCATAACATCCCACATGATTGCTTATTTTTCCTGACGAAAATCCATAACAGGAGAAGAACATTTAAAAAGACTCCTCAATGAGTAACACGATGTTTTGCTGTACTTGAGGTGCAATAGTCCTACATTTCTCTATATGCTTGCATATTTTTCTTTTTTAGAAGTAAACACACTTGTGTATACTTAGCATATCTTAAAACTGATGACTAGTAATCATTATTAATATACAACGATCTATGCCGTTTCCATCGGTGCTAAAATAACAATTTGGTGGAGACTTCTTTTTATTTATTCATCTTCATTAACCACCTGGTCAAGGGCACAGAAGATCTGGAGCCCATCCCAGGAATGCTAGATGCAAGGTAGAAAGTTCCACTGAATGAAATTTCAGCCTATCACACGGCACCATCATGATACGTTTATTACAAATATTAACAATAATAAACTGCGTTAATAAAAATAAATGACAAGCAATTTTATGTTTTGCGTTTCTTCCCCCTAACCATACCAAAATTAAACCGAATCGTGACTTAAAAACTGAAGTACATACCAAGCTGTGAATTTTGTGTACTGTTACACTCATGTATATGTGTTAATAATAAATATACACAAATAATAAAGCTGTTTGGGGACACCGTCCATTGTTAAAAGTGTTATACAAATAAAACTGAATCGATTTAAATATTTTCCTTCACATATGTAACCTGTTGATTACATCGGTAAAATGTTCAGTAACTACTTTATGCTGATAGCATGGGATCCATAATCTGTGCTATTAACACTGCGGATGATGTCAATCAATCACAAAGCACAATGCTCATTCATTAAAACACAGGAGCCCTTTAACCAGTTCACCAATCAGTATGCTTTAGGAAATCTAAGAAACCCTACACAGATACATAGAAAACATACAAAACTCATGTTCAGAAACCCAAGGCCAGAATTTAATTACGATCCTAAAGCTGTGCTTCATTGAAGTGAAAAAAATATTATAATGAAGTTATACAGAGGAACCTTTTCACTGCTCTTTTTTCCAATTAGAAAGGAACAACATAAAGCTTGTCTCAATCAATTATTCTTCTCACAAACCCATCCCCTACCTCTGTCTCTATTGAACCAGTTTCCCAAAGAGCAAGTCTGCTACTGGGAGGAATTTAGATTTGGTTACATCTGTGGCACCACCCCTTTACAACTGTGTCTAAGAAGAGGAAAGAGGTTTATAAACAAAGCCTCAGTGGTGTAAAGTATGAGTAAATGTACTACACTACTGCACTACTACACTACAGTACTACACTACTTTTTTTTTTCACTTCTTTGTAGTTTTACTGAGTATCAAATATATAAACAACTTTTACTTCCTACTCAACTATGTTTATTATTTAATACATGGACATTTTACTCCACTTTATTTTATCTGAAATAGCCGTTACAATTACATTTTGCACGGCAGCTTTATCTGTCATGGTTTATTTACTCTGCAGAAAAGGTAATGTCGCCATCACCATTTTATTTTCTATTGAATATTAAAACTTCTACTTTGTCACATGATGCTGCAATTTTATTTGTTAATTGAAGATAACTTTTTGAAAGATTGCTTTACTAATTTGTCTTTTCCTTGATGACTTGTTTAATATTTTATTTTGGCATGTTGAAGAGGCTGCTGTGGTAATCTTGGTTAATGCCGTGTTGCAGTGAAGGAAATAAAAAAAAATATTTGAGCCGACTTTCAATAGGAGTAAAATACTCAAGTATTTAGAATTCGAATATTAGAATTGGTGACTTGTCTTTCTTTGAAACTTACTGCATTACAAGTTATCTATACTTTTACTCAAGTAAGACTTTCAGGTACTCTTTACACTGCAAAACCTTCACAAATAATTAAAAAACATAACCATAATTGTTGGAATAAAAAAAGTATTTTTATAATGTACACATTCTTATATTATTCCTTTGTTTTTAGTAACTTTCAAAATCTATGCATGTCAACTGTTTGAAAACAGCTTAAAGGTATGTTTGCCATACTAAACATATAATTTTTGTTCATTAATCAAGTGTGGGACACAGACATTTAGGGACAATTTAAAGTCAATTCATCTATTAGCATGTTTTGGGAGGTATGAGGAAACCAGAGAACCTGTAAGACACCCATAGTAAGACTATCTACTGTATGTGAACTTTTGGTAGTTCTCTCAGTTATCTGAACTCCGGATTAAACCAAAAGCTTTGTGGCAGTAACAGAGGTAATGGAAACATTGAGTCAATAATAAAATGTCCACAGAAATGAACTTTCAAATAAACTGCCAAAAATATTATATCTTTCCACTGTGTAAATGTACCAACTGTCTTGTCAGTCCCACTCACTTGGTCTTGTGGGTAACAGCATGAATGACACCTGACCTTGATGGATTATTGAGAGAGGCTGAATTTGTGCTGTATTGTTTGATTTCACCGAGCAAACTGCTATCTGTGGCTTCCAGCACCTAGTCAGAAAAGGCATATTTACCACTGGGAGACTTCACTTCTAACCCTTATCAGATGTAGAGGACACCTGGGTAATATGGAACGAGCAGGGAAAAAAATATGCCTTTTCATGGCTGCTCTGAAGTCAGCGGCAGAAGGAACTTGGAGCTTGATTGATATCATTGCCTTAAGCATACAAAGAGGTGCTGGACTTTTAATATAAGAGCAAAAGGGAAGGGAGAGAACTGAAGACCTGGCTGAATCTGCTCCATTCCTTGTGATGTTCAAATGGAATCGGGCATGTTGGGACTGCATATACATTGTAATTCCATGTTTATGGTTTAAGGTCAAATGAGAAACAGCTTAATTGATTAGTCCTGATACGCAAATATATTCTTAATAAAATGTTCAGAGATATAGTAAGATAAACATATACATCTTAATATAAAGATTGTCCAAAGAATTTGAATGAGGTTGTGATAGACATTTAAAATGAGTAAACACATAGAACATTATTACATATGAATGTATAGTGCAAACAAGAAACAAAGTGGAAAATGCTTGACAGGACATCCATAGTTCAGCCACAAATATGTGTGCTTTATGTTTATGAGAATGAACTAGAAAATTGTTCATGTCTACATTTTTTTCCTTAAAACAAAAAAAAAACAAGCCTGAAAGCTTTTCATAAATAATATGCAATATAAATAATCTAAAGGCTCATCTGATGTTGCTTTGTGTATTTGAAGATCAGACATGCTAATAAAAATGTATTGCACTGCATATCCAGGAATCATTTCTGATATAGAAAGGCTGTATCTTATCAAGTGTTTTGATTGATCTCAAATTTGAAGAAATGTCTTTGAAGAATTAAAATACAAATATGGCTCAGATATTTCCTGCTTTGTATTATCTAAATCTTTCTGCTTTAATAGTCATCATATTACCACTAAGCAATGTCCAGTCAAGCACTGTGGGTTAGCCAAGACTGATCTCCATTTGCTATTTGCAAAGCATAGACGTGCTGTACGTTTTAAACATTTCATCCCTGAATGTAAGTAATAGATTTAATGTTAAGCTGAAAGATTGTGTGTGCGTGTAATGTTCAACCTCATCTCGGAAGAAAAATTGGATTGTAATTAGTGCCGAACAAAAGTCTGTAATATATAATAAGTTGAGCCTGTTTTTACTGCCAAGGTTCTGTAATCAGCAATCAACCCATTTTCTTTATCATCTTAAACAGAGTATTTTAGACATGAAAAGATTAGAAGTCATGATCTATGAACTGAAATCTCTCCAGTATAAAGAAGAACCTATTTCTGTTTTCGTTTTTGAAACGAAAATCAATTGAAGTGGCAAATATTCTTCAGAAAAATAGCCATTCTCCTGAGATCGCTATACTCGTCTACTTTAACTGCTGTGTAAAATTATGTAACTATGTGTTATTCCGTGGTATTTTTTCAATGGATAGTATTGTCATATATATAAAATGCAATTTTGGTGCCATTACCTCACCTATAACATTAATTCTTTTTAACATTATTGGGCACCTTGTATTCCAGTGACTATATCCGCTTTCGATCAGCAGATTATTTGTAGAAGGATGACCAAAATGTTTTTATTTTAAAATATTTATATTTCCTTTAAGACATTTACATTTACATTTGCGGCATTTAGCAGATGCCCTTATCCAGAGCGACGTACAAACGTGCTTTAAATCTCTAGTAATGAATAAATCTACACTGGTACACAAGATTACAAACTCAATATAACTATAACTCGAATTCTACAAACTTGGAAAGTGCTAATGTAGGTATTTTAGGAAGAGGTAGGTCTTCAGTCGTCGCTTAAAGATAATCAGGGACTCTGCTGTACGGACATCTAGGGGAAGTTCATTCCACCACCTCGGTGCCAGAACAGAGAAGAGCCTTGAATTGTACTTACCTCTCATTCTGAGAGAAGGTGGACATCAACCTTCCATATTGTCAAGATAAAGTGTGTTAGTAAGGTTTCACACCACATCAAGCTTCAGAAAGCTTTTTAATACATCTTAACATAGACCCTACACGTCTCTGGGTATGTACTGGTTCAGTCTTTTAGTCAGTTGGCATTTTGTAAATGTGGTAGTGGGGGGGACAGTTTAAAAACTGAACTGTATTAAAGGCAACCTAATATCTCCAAATTCTCATTGTTTTTTTGTTAGTAGTCTCCACACTTATTTGTCCTTATTGTGCTTGCGTGTTTTATTTTAGTAAAGCAGATTTCATTTTGTTTTACCATTTTAATTAGATTGAGATGATTGCTCACTAATGTTCCATTTTATATCCATTTAACAATTTCTTTGTGCTTTTAAGTGTGTGCTTTGGGTCATTATCCTGCTGAAGGAGTCATGATCGCCAATCATTACCTAGCTGTCTGAAACTGGGTAGCATAGATTGCGCTTAAATGTCCTAGTAATATTCTGATTTCCGTATTCCCCTCACCAGCATTGAAAAACAAAACATGATATTAACTGGGGGTAGTATTTCCCACCCTTTAAGAGCTTAATTTTATTGAGGATAAACAAATCAGTGGTATGCAAATCGCAACTAGCACAATATTGGTTGTATCAGGCGAGGAAAGATTTTGCAAAATATATTATTTTAGATTTTCTTTAGATTAGGAGAAAATAGCTATGCCATTTTATGTTTGAATATCCATAGTAAGGGTCCTCTTTGACATTATTCTTAATGTTTTTGTGTGTGGTAGAAATCACTTCATGGAGTCTTAAGTAATTTTCTTTGGATGTCTTAGAATTGATAGATTTAGACTTAGTAGATAAAATGATTCTCCTTTTTTTTTTCTCCTAAAATCCCTTACAGTTAATTTGAAGCCTAGATATCTTAAACTTTAAAAGCTTTGGTTGCCAAGGTCTCAAGAGATAAACTTGAACATGAAATAAGTCCAACCATTTCTACGCATTACATCAATCATTCATTGCTTAGTTGATTTCACGAGTACAGCAAGAAGCTAGCTTCCCTGTTAAATAGTCAGATGACCAGTTAAAAAAAAATAATAAAATAAAAGTGTGCCAATAGTTAAATCCTGGTTACTATTTATGTTTTTTAAACAATTTAATTAAACGATTTTTATTTTATTATTATTGTCCCATTGTATATACACGGACAAATAGATTAAAGATTTACACTTTGTATCAAAATTAAAAGGCCAGTACTTCTGCATTAAAGTGTGCCACTAATATTAAGTATTAACCAAAACTATGTATTGACCATACTTTATCGGGTCTCTGGGGCTGCAGCCACAGTAATTGGGATCAGTTTGAAAATGCATCTATTTACGTTTTGGCTCTCTGTCCACATTTTTTGTCCAGTGAAACATGCCCTCCCAAGTGGACAAATTTGAAAACACATTTTCATGTCATGTGGACTGAGATAATAACAGTGATGTACAAAAACGATTACCTTAATTGCCACATGATGCAGTCTTTGATTTTTATTTTTTAGCAACTTTAACTTGTCCATTTAAAACGGGAGACAAAGAGATAGAAAGTGAATAAACAGCTAATGGAAATTACAGACCAACACTTATTTGTTTTTATAAACTAACATAGGCTGTTAAAAGAATGTAAACTAATAATTTGATTGGTAAAGTGTTCAGGGGAAAAAAGTCTATGTCTCCAGGATACAATCAAAATGTTTTTGTTCACATTTCATTAAACTAAATTAAATAATGAAACTAATATTTGAATAGCTGGATCGTGTTCGGAATATAAATCTTCGCTGAGGAGGTCTGTGTAATTTATTTTACAGGTAAAGAGGTCCTTGTGCATAAAAGGTTTGAGAACGACACACCTCGTTGACTTGACACTTGTACTCATATACTTAATCACACTAGAAATCTGCCTTTTCTCATCATTAGTTATAATCATGAAGGTCAATGCACTTTACCTCCTCAGTTATGTCATCTAAAATCTCTTATAGTAGTAAGTCTGGCGGAAAGTAATGTGTTAAGTATTTTGGGAGATTCAGATTCTGAGGTAACAGTTGCAACAACTTACAGTAGATGCTCATAAAAAAACCTTAATGTTCAACAGAAAGTCCAGAAAAAGGATCTATTGTTATTAATCATTCAGGTTCTCAGTAAGATCACATTCATCTGGAATATAAAGTATTAATAGGCAAGGTACTGTCTGTGGGCTGGACAAGTTTAAGAAGAGCATACTGAATATTTTAATAGTTCCAGCCTGCCTACCTCACACACTGACATGATTTTGCTCTTTGAAGCTCCAGAAACACCTCCAACGAGTAAGAGAGAGGAGGATTAGAAGCCGCACATTAAATATGCGAGGCATAAGATCTGGCTTAGACAATTAGCATTTCTATGGGAAGAAAGCCAAGACACAGACAGTGGTTTATGAGTCAAGCTGGTAGCTTCCCACCTCTTTTCTGTGGTGTTTTAGGTTTTATTAACGAGAACTCATTTTTATGAGCTAGATCTGCACATGTCAGATGTTCTAAATGGTTTCTTTTAGAACTCAGTTTGATCTTTTGAGTTTGGCATGCCGGCTGCCACACTACCCATAGAAAATGTTCTTACTTCTCTGATTCATTATTCCAATATATTTGTATATTTTGGATGTTATAGTAAGTAATTTTCTCCCAGCAATCCATGAATGATGTGTGATGCAATGTTACATGGATCTGTTCTTTTTTAGCTTTCACTGTATTTATAAATCGCACAGTGGGAGTAGTGGTAAAATGGTTGAAGATTTAATTATTTACTTTCTATTTGCACTTGCAAATAAACCTAGTTTCCTTAGTATTAAAGGAATCATTTTATTCATCCTCTCATGTGCTGTCTTGTTCATAAACTGCTTTTATTGCATGCCTCTTAAATGAGCTTGCAGTTCGATTCAAAAGATGATTTTTATTTTTTTTTTACAAAATAATGCTGTTAATATGATTTTAAATTTGTTAGCTTTGAGATAACTAAATAGAAGGGAAAATAAAAAAGTTCATTATTTTTTCTTTCATCTTCAGTAGTCACTTTAAATTGTACACAGAGAAACCCAGAGCTTTGCTAACTGTGAACACAAGGCTGGACAGCATGGAAGGCAGGCCAATTTATCACAGGGTACTGTCTACTTGCTGTCTATTCAAATAATAATTACAATAATAATAATAATAACAACAATAGACACCATCATCATGAATATTATTAGTTATGGATGGCACTCTGAGGAATGCATTTATTTATTTATTTTCATATTTTAATCATACAACTATGATGCATGAACTGATGATAAAGAATACTTAATGCATAAGGCCAACTTTCGAAACTTTAAACTGGGGAAGAGAAAAGCAATCAGGTCTAATCAACTTTCTTAACCCTTATTAACTTTCTGAAACAAAGTGCTCCCAATCTGGGGAAAAAAAGTGTCATGATAGAGAGATAAAAGAGAGAAGAGGATGTAATCCTAATGAAACACGACTCCTATAATATGCCTCTTGCTAATGTTGCACTTACGTGGCAGGCTTGTGACGGGCTATTTTTTTAAGTGAGTAAAAATGACACACACACACGCACACACTTCCAACTCTCATTTAACAAAATACTACACAATACTCAGTTAATAAGATGGCTTTTTTTCAAACTCTGTCAAAACCCTTGGCCAGATGCATCTACATGAAGCAGCGCACAAATGCGACTTGATGTGGGTCCAAAATTTGCTCCAAAAAATCATTTGATGTAACAATATCCTGAATTTTTTACCACAGAAAATGTGCTTTGATTAAAAACAATCCTGTACAAGGGTATAAAAGCCACCAGTGCAGTGGTGAAAACAGTCAACCACAAGACTATGAAAAAATAAGGGAAAGCTATAATAAATAATGTTAAAAAATATAAAAAAAATTATAATAAAATAATGACTATCCCTATGTTAGCACGGGTACAAAGCATGAAGTTCATTAATAAACAACATGGCAAAAGCTTCTCAGTTGATTCACACCAGTGAAAACCTTGTTTATAATAGAATTTGTATAAAATAAATACTGTATGCAAATAATATGTCCCGGTTCTTATTTTGTCTAAATTGAGACTCCTTAAATCTCATGAGAGTGTCTTTTTTAGAATTGAATGCATTTATTTGCATTGGTTGCCAGATTGTGGCTACTTGTCCAAACACTACTAGATAGATAGATAGATAGATAGATAGATAGATAGATAGATAGATGATAGATAGATAGATAGATAGATAGATAGATAGATAGATAGATAGATAGATAGATAGATAGATAGATAGATAGATAGATAGATAGATAGATAGATAGATAGATAGATAGATAGATAGATCGATCTTTATTGTCATTGCATAGTACAGGTACACAGCAACGAAATGCAGTTTGGCATCTACCAGAAGTGCAAAAAGTAGCAATCGTGCAAATAGTGCAGATAAATATGTATCATATTTACAGCATGTGATATATATGTAAGCATATGTACAGTAATTAAATATAAAGGCTATAACAGTGCAGAGATGTGTGGACATCATTAAAAACCTTTGCTATGTTTCCACACGGACAGTTAATGAGGTGATACCGGAGAAAGTGCACCTCTTCAGGTCAAGTCAAGAAGCTTTTATATATAATCATAGACATTTTACAGATTTGAATGATGTATTGTTTTTATCTGTACGATCAATAAAGACAGTAATTTAAGTTTGTGTCGCCATTATGAGGGAAAAACCCACAAAACGCCACCCAGAGGGTTAAATAAAACAAAAGTTTACTGATTAAAAATATTTTTCGGTGGAGTTTATTTATTTATTTATTTTATATCTAAGTAAAGAAGGGACGTTGTGAATAAGTGTATGTTTTGCTGGAGGTTTTAATTTTTTATATTTAGTTATTTATTTATGTATTTACATTTTTTTTTTTAATAAAAATGGTAAAAACAGAAATGCGCGCTGAATTGATGGCGTGTTAATAACATTTAGTGCCGTTTAAAATAATTAGAATTTTGACAGCCAAATATATTAATACAAAACGAATTAAAAATGTTATTACCTAATGAATGTATCCAGACTGAAGATCCACATATAGAACACAAGCAGAGAATAGATGATGATGATCATGAATGTGTTTGTTCTCAGTCATGTTTACATCACTGACTCCCTCTGTCTCATCCACGTTAACCCTAAACTTCTTACTGCCTTCTGCCTGCTGATTCTTATCTTCGTAAAGAGTAAATGTCAGGACTTTATACACCAGCGGATTGAAAAGACGCGCAGTAACAGGAAATCGGTTGTTCGGCTGAAATCGGCGCGCAGAGAAAAGAATAATTTTTTTATTTTACCAAATCAATGGATTAAAACTAAAGTAACGAGCTGGTTTTGAAAATGTAAGAAGTAAAAAGTACAGATATTTGTGTAAAAATGTAATGAGTAAAAGTAAAAAGTTGTCTGAAAAATAAATAGAGGAGTAAAGTACTGATACCAGAAAAATCTACTTAAGTACAGTAACGAAGTATTTGTACTCCGTTACTTCCCACCTCTGATTATTAAAACATAGTAACTAGTTACAGTTACTTGTTACTTCATTCAAAAAGTAACTAAATTACTTTATTGTTTACTTACACCAAAAAGTAATGCATTACTGTTAAAAGTAACTTTTTAGTTACTTTTTTAAAGAACGTTCTTTAATGTTCCCATTAATGCCCTTCCTATCCTACAATGCGTCGCTGCTGTAAACAGGTTAGACTGTAAGCTACACTTCAGCCGAAATTAATTCATTTAAAAAGTAACGGGTAACACACCATACGGTAACGGTAACGGAGTTACTTTATTTAAAAAAGTAACGCATTACAGTATTAGTTACTGTCAAAAGTAACTTTGTTACAGTAACGCGTTACTGCCCAACACTGTGTGTATATATATATATATATATATATATATATATATATATATATATATATATATATATATATATATATATATAATCAGATTACTCCAACATTTTTAGGCTGAAGTTCTTCTTTTTGTTAGGTCATTCCATAAATAGATCCAGTATGTTAGGAAGAGAAATGTGCTTTGCATGCTTACCCATGCACAGCATATAAGACGCACTGGCTCATTTTAAAAATAATGTAATGCTTTTCCATGCAGAACCCTGCCTAATTGCACCTGAAAATGCCTGCAAGACACTTAGGACATCAAGCCTATTATTCCATGAAGAATACATACGTGGTAAATCAGAGCAATCAGTGCAGCCGGGGAGTGTTTCGATTAATACTTACATTGAGAGCTAAAAACAAAACAAAAAACAAACAAAAAAATAATAAAAAAACTTTTGCTTGACTTGTAAATAAAGAGAACATATTTCAATCACATCACATGCACTTATTGTGATATTTAGAGGAATTCATACTGTACTTTTTAAAACTGTCTACTTGAGTGTAGTGACTGTTTACAAAGACATGCAGATGCAACAAAAACATTAAATCATGAATAAAATGATATTCAGGATTGTTTAAAAGCTATAAAATATTACTAAGTGATAATATTGATTGAGATATCAGAAAGATCAGAAAGAAGCTGTTAGCAAATTGTTTCTGCAGGAGGTGTATTGAAGTGCAACCCATAAACACATCTTTTCACTTTCTTTCATCTATGTACATTGTCTAAAAACTGTCTGAGATGATGTGTAATTTATTTGGAAGTATATTTTGTTTTCATTTTTGTTTTATACTTTTCTTTATAACAGTTATTATTGGCTTCTTATTTCCTGTTACCCAAAATACCAGGTTTTTAGGTTCTAAACATTGACTGCAAATTAGCTGTTAAAAACAAAAAGAAAATCCACTGTACGGTTACCATTACTGCATCCCATTTTTTTTATAATGACAAGAGAGAAAAGTGAAATTATAAAACAAACACATACTAGCTTTTAACTATATGCTTTAGGCCTATATAAATATCTAATGAATGACTAGCTAGTGTTTACTAGAATGAACGTTCCCCATAAGTAGTCAAGTATACAGTACAGTATATAAGCTTTAGGATAATGTAATGAAGATCAAATTTATTAGAGATAAATTAATGACATTAAATTTATAAATATAGAATGACATGATTATAAACATGTCTCAACAAAAACATTCCCAGCAGCGCTATTTAGCTCAAGGGTCGGACAGTGGACTCTGGTAAGCGCAAGGTTGCTAACGCTAACGCTAAGCGAGCTATAGAGGAACTGCACACAGCTATCAGCAAACAACTGTCGCACATCCCAAAGGAGCTTTCATCGTTGCTAGAGACTTCAAACACTCCAACCTAGGATCTGTACCACCTAAATTACACCATAATGTCTCCTGCTCTACCAGAGTGGACAACACACTGGATCAGGTATGCACAAACATACCTGACTCATACACGGCCATTCCCCGCTCCATTTGGGTCAGTGTGATCATGCTACCCAAATACACATCACTGATCAAAAGGGTGAAACCAGCCGTGAGGACAGTGAAAGTATGGTCAGAGGGAGGCATTTCTTCTCTACAGCAACAGTTTCAGGATACTGACTTGGACATGTTTGCCTTACAGGCCACACTGGACTCTCACACAGACATGGACACCTACACATCTGTTCTGGACCATATTAACATTACATTAGCACTGACAATGTCACTACCATCAACCACATGAAATGCTTTCCTAATCAGAAGCCGTGGATGAACTCTGAAGTCCGTCTTCTACTAAAAGCAAGAAATGCTGCTTTTAAATCTGGCAATGCAGAGGACTGCAACAGAGCTAAGGCCAACCTGAAAATGGGTATTAGGAGAGCCAAACACGCATACAAACTCCATATAGAAGAGCACACTCCACAACAATTTCCACGGACTATAAACCAACACTTCGGTCCACCAACCAGCAGTGCCTTCCTACAAACTCAATCACTTTTTTGCTAGTTTCGAGGCATTTGACCATAATCGCTGAATTTTCTACTGCTTACAGCACGGTCACTCTCAACAACAGACGTCTATTCAGCATTTAGCAGAGTGGATGCATGCAAGGCAGCTGGCATTTCTAACTTCACTAACATTTTTAACCTGTCACTGGCCCAAGCCATGGTTCCAACATGCCTGAAGACTATAAACCATCATACAAGTGCCTATGCATTCAGGTGCAGAATGCTGTGATGATTTTTTCCCAGTTGCACTCACCCCTATTATTATGAAGTGCTTTGAGAAACTGATTCTGAATCACCTCACGGCAGGCCTACCACCTACACTGAACCCACACCAGTTTGCCTGTCGCCCGAACAGGTAGACAGAAAATGTAGTTTCCACAGCTCTTCATTCAGCCCTCACTCACCTGGATAAAAACACCTACATCAGAATGCTCTTCATTGACTTCAGCTCTGCGTTCAATACAGTCATCCTCACTGTACTGATCACTAAGCTCAGTGACCTGAGTGTCTGCACCTCCACTTGCAGATGGATTCTGGACTTTCTCACCAACAGACCTCAGTCTGTTAGGTTGGGAAAACAGGCATCCTCATTTAGAACACTGCAATCCCACAGGGCTGTGTTCTGATCCCACTATTCTACTCCCTGTTCACCCATGACTGTGCTCCTTTGCATAACTCCAACATCTTCATCAAGTATGCAGATGACACCACTATGGTCGTCTAGATAAGCAACAACGATGAATCGGCGTACAGGGAAGAGATTTGAAGCCTAACAGCATGGTGTGCCACCAACAACTTGACTCTCAATGACACGAAGACTGAAGAGCTCATTGTAGACTTTTGGAAATCTAAGATCAATGGAACTGAGGTAGAGAGGGTCTCCAGCTTTGAGTTCTTGGGAGTTCACATCTCTGAGCATCTGTCCTGGTGCCAGAACACTTCAGCTCTGGTTAAGAAGGAAAACGGCACCTGTACATCTTGAGGAGTCTTAAGAAACTCATCTGTCTCCAGGAATTCTAATAAGTTTTTACATCTGCCTCATTAAGAGCACACTGTATGGTATGAAGGCTCCACTGTGTGATAAAGTAAAGTCATGCAAACTTTTGCCTCTTTAGGCCACAGAGTATTTTCCCAAATGTCTTTGACATCAAGATTTCGGGCAAAACTGGGACAAGCCTTTATGCTCCTTTTGCTCAGCAGCGGTTTTGGAACTCTGCCATGCAGACCATTTTTGCCCAGTCTCTTTCTCATGGGGGAGTCATGAACACTGACCTTAACTAAGGCAAATAAGGCCTGCAGTTCTCTGGATGTTGTTGTGGGGTCTTTTGTGACCTCTTGGATGAGTCGTCGCTGTGCCCTTGGGGTAATTTTGGTCGGCCGGCGAATCCTGGGAAGGTTTTCCACTGTTCCATATTTTTGCCATTTGTGAATAATGCTCACTGTGGTTCACTGGAGTCCCAAAGCTTTAGAAATGGCTATATAACCTTTTCCAGTTACTTTCTTTCTCATTTGTTTCTGAATTTCTTTGGATCTCTGCATGATGTGTTAAGAATCTTTTGGTCTACTTCACTTTATCAGGCAGGTCCTATTTAAGAGATTTCTTGATTGTGAAAAGGTGTGACAGTAATCAGGACTGGGTGTGGCTAGAGAGATTTAACTCAGGTGTGATAAACCACAGTTTTAACAGGGGGCAAACACATTTTTTCACACAGGGTCAAGTAGTAGTATAATAAAAACCTTTGTTTAAAAACTGCATGTTGTGTTCACTTGTGTTATCTTTCACTAATACTTCAGATATGATCTGAGGCATTAAAGTGTGACAAACATGCAAAAAAATAATAATAATCAGGAAGGAGGCAAACACTTTTAATACACCACTGTATATATATATTTATTATATGCTGTACATATACAAAATATTTATTTGCACTTGTCAATTTGCATGATTGCTACTATTTGCACTTCTGATGCTAGATAGAAAGACAGAACTCTATCTATATATCTGTCATTGCAAAGTACAGGTACTAGGCAATAGACAGACAGACAGACAGACAGACAGATAGATAGGTCTGTCTGTCTGTCTGTCTGTCTGTCTGTCTGTCTATCTTGTTTGTAATTAAACAATTCAAAAAGGTTAAAAAATTATAGGTGAACAACTGAGTCTAGGTACCTGATCATCTGTGCATCGATCACAGGTTGGATATCAGTTCAGACTTGAAATGTTGTAAAAGGCCCAGAGGTGGCTGGTTGTTGGATTCATGCTGATCTAAACACACAGGCTACATTCCAAGTGTGTGCCAACTGTGCCTTGGACAGTGGCACAGCCAGAGGCAAAATCGTGGTCACACAGCTCACAGCTGCACTTCAGTTGTGCATCTTAGTTCCATAAGCTACCCTGAGAACATATAAAACACAGTTATTATAAAAGCTGGTGAATAGGGCAACTATACAACCTGAAGGCAAAACAGCAGAGACTTAAAGACTCCCTGGTGTCTGTACTGTTGCTGTTCCATGACCTTTCAATCCAAGTTATGAATTGTAACACTTGTCCACACACACAATTATTTGCTCAGCCTTGTGAGAATGAAATCATTTAAACAAACACATTAAGATACATTATAAAATAGTAATTTCACACAACCTGAAACAATCTAAACCTAATTCAGAGAAACAATTTTATATAATTTTCTAATTAACAGATAGAGGTTAAGATGATAGTAAGCCTTTTTTTATTTACTCAAGCATTCATTAATTATTAAGATTATTATTGTTTATGGTATTGTTGTTAATTACTGATCTTTTTAAGCCATTCTCTGAGATATTGGCCAAATTAACACACTTTGGTATCTAAAAAAAAATCCTGCTCTATGATAGTTCTGATGTTGACAAAATGTAGCAATAAAGCGCCTGGATGGTCTCAGTGACACATCAGCAAAACAGTAAAATGAATTGCTTCATATCCATGAGGCAATAATGGCTGAACTTGATCTACTCACATGAGGTAAACAGAAAAATGGCTGCATTTACTGAGGTAATAAAGCAATCATTCTTGTGGGAACTGAGCAGCCATGTTCACACATTCAAAAGCTATTATTAAAATAAAATACACTTGGATATCTTACTCTCGCTGATGTGATTCAGTGTGGACAGGTGGAAATTTTTTTTTTATATATATGCATGTATTAAAAGACATAATAAATGTATTAATAATAATAAAAAAAAAATAATAAAAAATTAAGAAAATAAAAATAATAATAATTAGTAGTAGTAGTAGTAGTAGTAGTAGTAGTAGTAGTATAATAAGTGGCCCTGGCCGGGGTGGTACCTTAAGTGTGTGTCTTTTGTACATGAACACTTTTTAATAGTATTATAGTACAATGTGAATACTTTACATGGATTTGCCTATCTGAAAAAGAAAATTCCATGAAACAGTGCATGCATAAGTATTCACAATCCTTGAACTTTTCATGGCATTTAGCTGCATAAGAACCAATTTTAAGGTACCGTATTTTCCGGACTATAAGCAGGTTTAAACAACGAAGCGGCTAATTTATGGATTTTTCCTGGGTTTGTCCCAGGAAATGCGAATCATTCGTCACACTGAAAACAACCGGGCATAAAAACACGCACTTCACCTGTGTTCTGAGCTGCACGGCATCGGGAGAAAAGCTCACCGATGGTGATTTTTAAACGCACGACGATGCCAAAAGATAAACTCTGGAGAGAAATTGTTGTGAAAGGAAGAAGGAAGACAGTGAACAATGACTTTCTTGGTAGGCTACTGTTTAGATACAAGCCGTGTAACAGACACTGTCTTTCGTTAAAGCCTGTGTAAAGTTCATTAGTTTCAATGTAGGCATATAGACAGGTGCGGCGTATTTATGTTCAAAATAAAAATCTTTGTAAAATTCAGTGGGTGCGGCTTATATTTGGGTGCGCTTAATAGTCCGGAAATTACGGTATAACAGCGATTGAGGTATATGCAGTGCCTGTCAAACATTTGAAAACACCTAGTCTTTAATCGGTTTTGATGTTTATACATGTTTCTTTTGTTTCCATGAAACAAACTAGTTAAAAGGCAAAGACGCAAAATTGAATCGTGAATGCCTGAAAGATCTGTAGCAGGATGTGTCTAAATTCTAACTTTTGTAAGATACAGAACAGAAGAGATGATGTTACCAGACTGCCTCATGCCCACAATCAAACATGGAAGTAAAAGCTTAAATAGTCTGGTGGTGTTTGGAGCACTTTACTAAAGACTTCTTCCAGGGAAAAGGAATATTAAACTAATTGGATCCCACTTTGCCATACAACAAGGCAAAGACCAGAAGCATATGTTTAGCCAAATGTTTGCTTACGCTTATAGGGCTTGGAGTGTTCTCTCTCATTAAATGGCCTGAAAGTATTTTAGCTGAATGTTTGGAAAAGCTCACTGTATGGCAAAAGCTGTTATTCATGATAAAGGATTTTTCAATAAAAACGTAATAACTGCACGATTCTTTATTTGTTCAAAGCAAATTTCCATACAATTACATGGCCTATTTTGTTGCATATAAACAAAATGAACTTGCATATGTGACTTAACATAATGAAATGTACTTCACAATAAAGTAACAAAAATGTTTACATAAATGTTTTGCAGAATACCTGTTCAGTGAAATTTTGTTTTCACACTGCAATATGGTGGCCTATTTTGTGTAGATAAATCTACACAACAATTTAAAAGTAGGGAGGGGGCACAACACTACTCTTATGTAAGGCACTACAAACTGACTTTTCAGAGCATTGTTTGACCTTTTGAGTGAACATGTACATATTGATTGTTCCAGTACAGAAACCAAAATATCTGAACACAAAACCAAAACGGCATACAAAGATCAAAAACAGAATAAGACAGAGTTTGACAAATCACAATTAAAAAAATAATTTTATCTTGTAGGTGATCAGCTGTTTATCTGGTAAGGAGCAATTCTTTCTTTTGATTAAGCAAACTTGTTTAGGCAGTGTTTTCAGTGTTAGCATCATCTTACTGAGCATGAAAATAAGCACAAATAAAAGCAAATCCATTTATGTACATATCTTCTTACTGCAAACATTCTGCAACTATGTTTTACATGATCTCTCAGAATATGAGAAAAATGTGAGGGATGTTTAATAAGATTCTAGCCTTGCATTTTCAAGTGAATACTGGAGCTTTTTTTAGAATTTGATGTTCCATTTTCTGAATTTGCTGTTCTAGTTCCTTTGAGGTGTTTTATAGGCCAAGTACAAATTACAAAACTGAAACTAGCACCTGTATGCTGCATAAGTACAACTTAAGGTTAGTGCTTAGTTATCACTTTAGAAAAGAAAAAAATAATCATCCCAGGAAGAAGACAATCCCCTGAGGGCTGCAGCACATTCTGCACATTTTTATATCTCATTTTGTTCCTGTTTACTGATTGTGACCTTCAGGATGATGCCGCTAGTCTCCCATGGCACTGATGCTGCAGGCCTGTTGAAATAAACTTCAGGGATATTCAGTCTGTGTAATGGTCCTTATAGGAATTCAAATCACAACGAGCCGAAAGTTTAATTTCAAGCTTAATTACAGTTCATGCTTAGCTGCTAACAGTTGTACTGAATCCCCGATTTGATAAAAAAAAAAAAAATTATCATGTTTATAGAGTGTAAAAAATGAAAACAACACAACAACAAAAAATTTGAGAACAACATTAATTGCTTGTGTAGCATTAATAAATAAAGGATTCTTTAGCTCTTCTCTCTATATTGGGTGACTGGGGATTAGAGACTAGCTTTGTTGATGGAAGGAAGCATAGTGCCATGTTTTTGTAATTGCAATAGATCCTGTGTAAAAATATATTATTATAATATAAGCAATGTGGATTTACTTGGGCACAGACACTTATAATATTTGGATTAAAGTGTCTCAATAACCATAAAAGACTACTGGCATAAGATCAAATTTAAGTTTGACACACAAACCTTTACTCTTCAGGCAAAACTGAAATGTTGTGATTAAACCCATTTCGCATGCACACATCCTGTAATTTTTAGTCATCCTGCAGGAAAAAGAAAAATCATCATTTGTTCCCCCTTTTAGCACACAAGCATTATCACGAGCTGCAGGCTGGGGTTACGTGAAACGCGAAGAGAGAGATAGAGCAAGAGGGTGAGGAATAGAGAGAAAGACACAACCAGAATATTCATAGCTTTCTCTTCATTCCTATTCGCAGAACGAGACAAGCATGTATGAGGCTCAGTCATTCTCCCAGAATGACCTTGATGATGACATCTGGATGCTTCATTTCCACTGTCTGAATCAGTAAAAGCTACAAACCTTATACATCCTCTAATGAGAAAGCTGTATGGAAGTGTGTTTTATGTGTTTTAGAGAGTAGAGCACATATACTTAAACTGGATCATCATTTGTCTGCTGGATATGCTTACAGTGAATGCAGCCAGTGGCCCTCATTTTATTATTCCAGAAATGACCTGCCTCTTCTTAATATACACTACATTGCCAAAAAGTATTCGCCCGTCTGCCTTCACATGTAAATTAACTTGAGTAACATCGGATTCTTTATCCATAGGGTTTAAATGATGTTGGCCCACCCTTTGCAGCTGTAACAGCTTCAACTCTCCTGGGAAGGCTTTCCACCAAGTTTAGTGTGTTAATGGAAATTTTTGGCCATTGTTCCAGAAGCACATTTGTGAGGACAGACACTGATGTTGGACAAGAAGGCCTGGATCCCAGTCTCTGATCTAATTCATCCCAAAGGTGCTTTTTTGGGTTGAGGTCAGGACTCTGATTTTGGTGTGGAAGCTTTGGTTAAGAACCTTGCTTTGTGCACTGGTGCGCAGTCATGTTAGAACAGAAACTCGCCGTCCCCTTTTCACACAAAGTTGGGAGCATGAAATTGTCCAAAAATGTCTTGTTATGGTGAAGCATCAAGAGTTTTTTCACTGGAACTAAGGGGCCGAGCCCAACTCCTGAAAGACAAACCCACATCATAATCCCCCCTCCACCAAATTTACACTTGGCATAATGCAGTCAGACAAGATTTGTTATCTGGCAACCACCAAACCCAGACACATGCATCAGATTGCCAGAAAGTAAAGCGTGATTCGTCACTCCAGAGAACACGTCTCCACTGCTCTAGAGTCCAGTGTCGGTGTGCTTTACACCACTGCATCCGATATTTTTCATTGCACTCGGTGATGTAAGTCTTGGATGCAGCTGTTCGAGAATGGAAACTCATTCCATGAAGCTCTCTACGCACTGTCCTTCTGTTACTCTGAAGGCCACATGAAGTTTGGAGGTCTTTATCTATCGACTCTGCAGAAAGATGGCGACCACTGTGCACTGTGCATCTCAGCCTCCGCTGACCCGCTCTGTGATTTTAAGTGGTCTAACCCTTCATGGCTTTGTGAGTTGCTGTCGTTCCCAATTGCTTCCACTTTGTTATAATAACAGTTGACTGGAATATTAAGTAGCGAGGAAATTTCATGACTGGACTTATTACACAGGTGGCATCCTATTATGGTACCACGCTGGAATTCACCAAGCTCCTGAGAGCGACCCATTCTTTCACAAATGTTTGTGGAAGCTGTTTGCATGACCAGGTGCTTTATTTTAGACACCTGTAACCATGGAAGTGATTAGAATACCTGAATCCAGTGTTTTGGATGGGTGAGTGAATACTTTTGGCAATATAGTGCATCACAGGATTCTTCACAGATTAATTAGATGGCCCCTGTTTTGTATGTTAAACAATGTGTACATGCAGTGTATAAAATATATGTTGTATACACAGTACAGTGAACAGTCAAAACATAAAAGATTAAATTTTTGAATCAGTCTTTCAACAATATTATAAATATAATCAAGATAACAATAATTACACTATAAATTATAGTTTTCTTAACTGACATTGAACAACATACCATGGGCATACCATGGACAGAGGACATTACTGATAATCACACAGCCCAGAGAGTAAGAACTTGAGATGTGAAAGAAAATGAGATTTATAATCACACTCTTGATATCACCCAAATGAGGATGGGTTCCAATTTTGAGTCTGGTTCCTCACAAGGTTTCTTCCTCATTTATCTAAAGAGGTTTTTCCTTGCCACAGTCGCCCCAGGCTGCTCATCAGGGATAAACACACATCATTCCCTTTAGTTCTTAAGTTCTATAAAGCTGCTTTGAGACAATGGAAATTGTGAAAAGTGCTATAGAAATAAGCTTGAACTAACAAACAATGAAATACACTGCCTTACCACAAAAAGAGATGTAACTAAACAAAAAAGGTAAGAGCCTTACTTTAAATAATTACTGCATTGAAATTATGTTTTAGCTCATTGCAAGTTATTTAACCCTAACTGATGCAGTGAGTAGCTTCTAATTTGTTAAACAACCCTATCAGAAGACTGTGGTACCAGAGATGATATTACTCTTTTTCAGAAGGTTCAAGTTATTGGGCTGCACAGAATTATTAAAACCTAGTAAGAGGGTGGTGAAAATCATCTTATCAATCACAAGGATTGTGTTTAAAGATCACTTAAACCTTTGGTGAAACCAAATAGCATTGAATTCTACTGTTTTTCTACTATGTTTAATATTAACAATGCAAAAAGAACTTGTAAAAGTTGTGTAGCCTTAAGAAATGCTCATAGAAATATGGATTCTATTTACTAGGGAGCAAGAAGAATGGACTCTAGAGCAATAGAAATATGTAATGTGGTTTGAGGAGTCCCGATTTACCCTGTTCCAAAGTGATGGGTGCATGAGGGTAAGAAGAATGTCAGATAAAATGATGCACCACTCATGCCTACTGTAAGCTGGAGGGGGCAATTTTATGATCTGGGGTTGCTTCAGTTAGTCAGGACTAAGTTCAATAATGTTATATTTCCAAATAAATTAGGCCTGCTGACTACCTGAATATACCAAATGACCAAGGTTTTTATTAAATTGATTTTTCCTTCCCTGAGGCAACATGCATAGTATGGTTCAGGGAGTATGAGATCTTTTTCACACTTAGATTGGCCAACACAGTTCAGTCCAGTCTTAACCAGTCTTAAGACTCTCATCAATACAATATCTTGGCATAAAATTAATGTAACTGGATGACAATATTGTTAAATTTGCATATGCTTATCAAAACAATACCATGGTGAATGGGTGCCAAAATCAAAGCAAAAGTCCATCCAATGAAATATTAAAGTGCGTGACACTTTTTGGCCAGGCAGGGTACATCTAAAGTAATTTCACATTTGTAAACATCTGTATTAAGCAACGTTATCAATCACTATGTAAACCAAAGCTCATTGCCCAATATGAACAACCAACTTAATGAATATTTTGTAGCTGCCTACTGGCAAAATATAGAACTCAACTTGTTGAATGTTATTTTGCTAATTTATTTATTCACCAATTGTTTCTGATAGGGTGATGATCGTGAAGGTGGAAGTTGAAGGGATGATGATAAATGTCATCAGTGCCTATGCTCCACAAGTGGGCTGTGAGATGGAGGAGAAGGAAAGATCCTGGAGTGAATTAGATGAAGTGGTAGACGGTGTACCTAGGAAAGAACGATTGGTGATTGGGGCAGACTTTAATGGGCATGTAGGTGAAGGGAACAGAGGTGATGAGGAGGTGATGGGTAGGTATGGTTTTAAGGAGAGGAATGTGGAAGGGCAGATGGTGGTAGATTTTGCTAAAAGGATGGAAATGGCAGGGGTGAACACTTATTTTAAGAAGAAGGAGGATCATAGGGTGACGTATAAGAGTGGAGGAAAGTGCACACAGGTGGACTATGTGCTATGCAGGAGATGCAACCTGAAGAAGATTGGAGACTGTAAGGTGTTGGCAGGGGACAGTGTAGCTAGACAGCATCGGATGGTGGTCTGTAGGATGGTTTTGGAGGCGAAGAAGAAGAGGAGGAGAGTGAGGACTGAAAGAAGAATAAGATGGTGGAAACTGAAGGAGGAAGAGTGTAGTGTGAGGTTCAGGGAAGAGGTCAGAGAGGCTCAGTGGTGTTAAGGAGGTGTTGGATGATTGGGCAACTACTGCAGGAGTGATGAGGGAGGCAGCTAGAAAAGTACTTGGTGTGACATCTGGAAATAGAAAGCAAGACAAGGAGACGTGGTGGTGGAATGAGGAAGTGCAGGAGAGCATAAGGAGAAAGAGGTTGGCAAAACAGAAGTGGGATAGACAGAGTGATGAGAAAAGTAGGCAGGAGTACAATGAGATGAGGCAGCAGGTTAAGAGGGATGTGGCGAAAGCCAAAGAAAAGGCATATGAGAAGCTGTATGAGAGGTTGGACACTAAGGAAGGAGAAAAGGATTTATACCGATTGGCCAGGCAGAGGGACCGAGCTGGAAGGATGTACTGCAAGTTAGAGCAGTAAAGGATGGAGAGGAAATGTGTTGACTAGTGAGGAGAGTGTGTTGAGAAGGTGGAGGGAGTATTTTGAGCAGCTGATGAATGAGGAAAATCAGAGAGAGAGAAGGTTGGATGATGTGGAGTTGGTGAAGCAGGAAGTGGATAGGATTAGTAAGGAGGAAGTGAGAGCAGCGATTAAGAGGATGAAGAGTGGAAAGTCGGTTGGACCAGATGACATACCGGTAGAAGCGTGAGATGTTTAGGAGAGATGGCAGTGGAGTTTTTGACCAGATTGTTTAACAGGATTTTGGAAGGTGAGAAGATGCCTGAGGAATGGAGAAGAAGTGTGCTGGTACCGATCTTTAAGCATAAAGGAGATGTGCAGTCTTGCAGTAACTACAGGGGAATTAAATTGATCAGTCACACCATGAAGTTATGGGAAAGAGTAGTGGAAGCCAGGCTGAGAGAAGAGGTGACCATCTGTGAGCAACAGTATGGTTTCATGCCGAGGAAGAGCACCACAGATGCCTTATTTGCTTTGAGAATGTTGATGGAGAAGTATAGAGAAGGACAGAAGGAATTGCATTGTGTATTTGTGGATTTAGAGAAGGCGTACGACAGGGTGCCAAGAGAGGAGTTGTGGTATTGTATGAGGAAGTCAGGTGTGTCGGAGAAGTATGTGAGGGTGGTGCAGGACATGTATGAGGACAGTGTGACGGCAGTGAAGTGTGCAGTAGGTACGACAGACTGGTTCAGGGTGAAGGTTGGACTGCATCAAGGATCGGCCCTGAGCCCTTTCCTGTTTGCAGTGGTGATGGACAGGTTGACGGACGAGGTCAGACAGGAGTCTCCCTGGACTATGATGTTTGCGGATGATATTGTGATTTGTGGTGAGAGTAGGGAGCAGGTTAAGAAGAGCCTGGAGAGGTGGAGGTATGCGCTGGAGAGAAGGGAAATGAAACTCAGTAGGAGTAAGACAGAATACATGTGTGTGAATGAGAGGGAGGGCAGTGGAGTGGTGCGGTTGCAGGGAGAAGAGCTGGAGAAGGTGGAGGAGTTCAGGTACCTGGGGTCAACAGTGCAAAGTAATGGAGAGTGTGTTAGAGAAGTGAAGAAAAGAGTGCAGGCAGGGTGGAGTGGGTTATTATATTGGAAGAAGAATGCTGAGGATGGAGCCACCAGGTAGGAGGAAAAGAGGAAGGCCAAGGAGGAGGTTCATGGATGTGGTGAGGGAAGACATGCAGGTAGTTGGTGTAAAAGAGGCAGATGTAGAGGACAGGGTGGTATGGAGACGGATGATCCGCTGTGGCGACCCCTAATGGGATCAGCCGAAAAAAGAAGAAGAAGAAGAAGAAGATTTATTCACCAATTCATTCACACCAGGATTGAGGTCTGGAGCCTTAACTTGGACTTCATTTTATTGCAGTGCACCATGCACACGCTCACTTCTCTAGTTTAACATAGTCATTTTGTCTAGCTGCAGATTTAACGATAGCAGGAAGAAACCAAAACAACAACAGATAAAGGATCCAACAGTAGACCCTGGAGCTTTGTAACATAAGTACTACTCACTGAGCCACGGTATCACCCTTGTTCTTTTATGTCGACTTTGATTCAATCTGCATTTATTCAATCCATGACCAAACAAAGACAATGCAGGTGAATTCCATAAAAAAATAAGCAATTAACAGATGCTACTTTGAAAAAATATATTTAGTGTATTTATGCTGCATTTCTTGTTTGTCCTTGTTAACTGATGCAGTAAACAATGTAAAAAATATATATATAAAAAAAGCAATACCTATAAAATATATGAACTATAGTGCATGTTTCTTATTCATTCTCTACAGATTATCCTCCCCACAGTCAAACATTCAAGCATCCAAATCGAGTGACAGTAAAAAAAATAAAAGCTGATAGTCATATCAGGTTGTTGACTGAACTTACTGAAAATTCAAATATACTTTTCAATTCACTTTAAAGCTACATCTTCTGCATTACATGACTAATTATAATGAGCGACACTGTAATAATATCCACTATTTTTAAATCCTTAACAGAAACAGCAAGGACATGTGTTTTCTGCCATAATTGATGATAGTACTTCATCTTGCCCATTTAGCCTGCTTTGTTCCGTGTTGCTGCTATTGGAATTCCACTGCAGCATGAAAGGAGCTAGAAAACCGTGAACAAATTTAATTACCAATTTTCATTCACAATTATTTTCATATTTCATTGTGTTTGTTAAACTTCAGGAGTGCTGAACTGCCCTACTTTCTGCTAGGAATGAATATACATATATGTACACACACACACACACACACACACACACATACATATACACATATATATATATATACACACATACATATACACATATACAGTACAGACCAAAAGTTTGGACACACCTTCTCATTCAAAGAGTTTTCTTTATTTTCATGACTATGAAAATTGTAGAGTCACACTGAAGGCATCAAGGGCTATTTGACCAAGAAGGAGAGTGATGGGGTGCTGCGCCAGATGACCTGGCCTCCACAGTCACCAGATCTGAACCCAATCGAGATGGTTTAGGGGTGAGCTGGACCGCAGAGTGAAGGCAAAAGGGCCAACAAGTGCCAAGCATCCCTCGGGGAACTCCTTCAAGACTGTTGGAAGAGCATTTCAGGTGACTACCTCTTGAAGCTCATCAAGAGAATGCCAAGAGTGCAAAGCAGTAATCAAAGCAAAAGGTGGCTACTTTAAAGAACCTAGAATATGACATTTTTCAGTTGTTTCACACTTTTTTGTTAGGTATATAATTCCATATATAATTTCACATGTGTTAATTCATAGTTTTGATGCCTTCAGTGTAAATCTACAATTTTCATAGTCATGAAAATAAAGAAAACTCTTTGAATGAGAAGGTGTGTCCAAACTTTTGGTCTGTACTGTATATATATATATATATATATATATATATATATATATATATATATATATATATATATATATATACATACATATACACATATATATATATATACACCTCAAGCCATGCTGCTAGCGCAGTATCATTTGTGTACACCACTCTGTGCTCTCCCCTAATGGAGCAAAGCTTTGGATGGAAGACAAGCACTCCCCATTGGCTGTCTCTGTTAAAACCCATCTTGTTCTACTTGCAGAGCATTTGCTTTTTAAAATCATAGCATGTCCCAAAGATTGCAGCTCTGTGACAACAGACAACTAATGATACACTTGCTATGCCACAGGGTAGTGTGGGTAGTGCCACTGTAATGTGTGCGTGTCTGCATGTGTGAAAGAGAAAGAGACAGGGAGAGATTTTCTACAGCATGGCAGCATGTGAATCATGCTTCAACAAAAGATGCATTTGCAGAAGCATTGAAACAATGTGCTGTAAATTATTCCACATTAAATGTTTACAAGTGTGTATGGACATACGCATGCATGTGCATACCTCGTGTGCTCAGCATATCAATGCTGATTTACTCTTTCTCCCCAGCCCAGCTAATCCCAGCTAATATCTTATAATAAATGTCAGATCCATCACTAATAAATATCATGTACTTAAACAATACTGCAAGCCTTATTACAACAAATAAAAGCCTTTACATGTACAGTGATACCATAGAAGTAAAATCTTTACCTCAGCAAATATGATTAATATTATTATTAATAAATATTTCATTATATTAAAAACTACTGCAGTGCAATACCACATTTTCTTTGTATTTATGGTTATAATATTCACAGGAGCTGAAACAGTAAGTAAAGAAACAGTAAATATTTTATTTATAGACAGCATCTATGACACTGTAGTGTTATGTGATTTACTGCAATGTTCGACATATCGTATAAATCCAGTGGTAAATATTTCATATACTAACATTTGAGGTTTATTATAAAAAAGGCAGAACTGTGTCTGAAATCAAGTCTTTGATTCTAAGACATTCAGGTTCTTAGTTTGCAACTACAGTGGTGGAGCCATTTCGGAAGTCCATGTCCTGAATTTGAAGACTGGAACATCTATTTTATGACTAACTTTTATTTAGATCTATTCTAGCTTTGTCACTATTGATCAAGGCTTTAACAAAATGTACATTTAGTCATGCAGAGGTAAAAATAGGCAATTATTTTTGTAGGATAAGAACAAGCAGACCCCATTAAACATCCAGGGTTGTTTTCCTTGTGTATTTTAGAGAGAAGACAGAAACGACTGCAGCAAGGATTATTAATAATTAGGTCACAGGTAGAGGCAGGGAGATGTCTAGCTTAAATGGAATCAGTAATAGTTGCCTAAATGGAGGACTGTGGCTAGGGAGTGGTATTAATCCCTATTCCACATATAAAAGTTCATATCAGTATGCTGTGCTTCTGCTTGCTTATTGTATAGGTCTTCTCATGAAACAACATCAGCAATGCCTCTATCTGCTGGCTTCATCACAACATGTAGAGATCTTTCCGAGTTGCATATTTAATCCTTAGATAGAGCAAGACTTTTTGTTGGGAATTTCTATTCCACAATGTTGATGAGTGTGGGTGGAAAGTAGGGGTGCTTGACATTCACTTGCTGAAGGTATCCAGAATGGTTTGTGGAATTGTTGTATATAAAGAGACCTCAACCATGGATCGTGTAGCATGGCTATCTTTATGAGCATTTGCATTAACTGAGAGTAGGCCTTGTTGAAATGAATTTAGGGCCTCTGGTAAACACAGAGCTCTACAAGTTAGTTCCTAATCATTAGGGATGCTAATGAAGTTCTGTTTCGACTGAACAGGTCTTCTGACTTTATTGTCTTCAGACGTTTTAAGTGTGGCAAGCACTTGTTTATTTATTTTTTATTTATTTTTCACCCTCAACTAAATTCTAAAAGTATATCATGATCAACATGATGTACTTTCACTTTTACGAGTGAATGAGCTGTATTTCTGTAAAGCTTTCACAAACTCTAGAAGCGTAGCTGCTGACATTTTCTTTCATGATTAAAATGAGTGACCTGTAGTAATGGATGTTACCCTACATTCCTCTTTTTTTTTTTCTAAATACTTTTTTTTTCTGATAAAAGATTTCCTTTTGACACTTTCCCCGACCACATTTTGAAGATGGCAGTGTATGTGATTATTTGACGTAGGATCCTTCTTCTTCTAGAGTTCATCATATAGCCACTGCATCCAACTTTTACAGATGTGGAAGAGAGTCATTGAATTAAAACTTCTTTGGATTAAATGCCATATTCAGTTGTAATGATACTAGTTGTGGGTAAAATCATCCCTGTTTCATTTTCATGATATGGTAAATTTGTGAAATTTGATATGTTAGAAAAATAACCCAGCCATTAGGGAGGCACAAGCCAGTGCATTCTTAGTGCCGGTCCCAAGCCCAGGTAAATGGGGAGGGTTGCGTTAGGAAGGGCATCCAGCGTAAAACATGTGCCAAATCAAATATGCGGATCACAAATGAGAATTCCATACCGGATCGGTCGAGGCCCGGGTTAACAACGACCGCCACAGGTATCGTTAGCTGACAGGGTACCGGTGGAAATTGGGCTACTGTTGGCCGAAGGAGGAGAAGGAGAGGAGGAAGACATCTACAGAGACGGCAGGGAAAGGAGCAATGTAGGAGAGTGGAGGTTAGGGTTGGTACTTTAAATGTCGGTACTATGACGGGAAAGGAGAGAGATAGCTGATATGATGGAGAGGAGAAAGGTAGATATGCTGTGTGTTCAGGAGACCAAGTGGAAAGGGAGTAAGGCCAGGAACATTGGAGGTGGATTTAAACTGTTTTATCATGGTGTGGATGGAAAGAGAAATGGTGTAGGGGTGATTCTGAAGGAAGAGTACAGTAAGAGTGTAGTGGAGGTGAAGAGAGTTTCTGATAGGGTGATGATCGTGAAGGTGGAAGTTGAAGGGATGATGATAAATGTCATCAGTGCCTATGCTCCACAAGTTGGCTGTGAGATGGAGGAGAAGGAAAGATTCTGGAGTGAATTAGATGAAGTGGTAGATGGTGTACCTAGGAAAGAACGGTTGGTGATTGGGGCAGATTTTAATGGGCATGTAGGTGAAGGGAACAGAGGTGACGAGGAGGTGATGGGTAGGTATGGTTTTAAGGAGAGGAATGTGGAAGGGCAGATGGTGGTAGATTTTGCTAAAAGGATGGAAATGGCAGTGGTGAACACTTATTTTAAGAAGAAGGAGGATCATAGGGTCACGTATAAAAGTGGAGGAAGGTGCACACAGGTGGACTATGTGCTATGCAGGAGATGCAACCTGAAGGAGATTGGAGACTGTAAGGTGTTGGCAGGGGACAGTGTAGCTAGACAGCATCGGATGGTGGTCTGTAGGATGGTTTTGGAGGCGAAGAAGAAGAGGAGGAGAGTGAGGACTGAAAGAAGAATAAGATGGTGGAAACTGAAGGAGGAAGAGTGTAGTGTGAGGTTCAGGGAAGAGGTCAGAGAGAGGCTCAGTGGTGTTAAGGAGGTGTTGGATGATTGGGCAACTACTGCAGGAGTGATGAGGAGGCAGCTAGAAAAGTACTTGGTGTGACATCTGGAAATAGAAAGGAAGACAAGGAGACGTGGTGGTGGAATGAGGAAGTGCAGGAGAGCATAAGGAGAAAGAGGTTGGCAAAACAGAAGTGGGATAGACAGAGTGATGAGAAAAGTAGGCAGGAGTACAAGGAGATGCGGCAGCAGGTTAAGAGGATGTGGCGAAAGCCAAGGAAAAGGCATATGAGGAGCTGTATGAGAGGTTGGACACTAAGGAAGGAGAAAAGGATTTATACAGATTGGCCAGGCAGAGGGACCGAGCTGGAAAGGATGTACTGCAAGTTAGAGCAGTAAAGGATGGAGAGGAAATGTGTTGACTAGTGAGGAGAGTGTGTTGAGAAGGTGGAGGAGTATTTTGAGCAGCTGATGAATGAGGAAAATCAGAGAGAGAAGGTTGGATGATGTGGAGTTGGTGAAGCAGGATGTAGATAGGATTAGTAAGGAGGAAGTGAGAGCAGCGATTAAGAGGATGAAGAGTGGAAAGTCGGTTGGATTTTGGAAGGTGAGAAGATGCCTGAGGAATGGAGAAGAAGTGTGCTGGTACCGATCTTTAAGCATAAAGGAGATGTGCAGACCTGCAGTAACTACAGGGGAATTAAGTTGATCAGTCACACCATGAAGTTATGGGAAAGAGTAGTGGAAGCCAGGCTGAGAGAAGAGGTGACCATCTGTGAGCAACAGTATGGTTTCATGCCGAGGAAGAGCACCACAGATGCCTTATTTGCTTTGAGAATGTTGATGGAGAAGTATAGAGAAGGACAGAAGGAATTGCATTGTGTATTTGTGGATTTAGAGAAAGCCTACGACAGGGTGCCAAGAGAGGAGTTGTGGTATTGTATGAGGAAGTCAGGTGTGTCAGAGAAGTATGTGAGGGTGGTGCAGGACATGTATGAGGACAGTGTGACAGCAGTGAAGTGTGCAGTAGGTACGACAGACTGGTTTAGGGTGAAGGTTGGACTGCATCAAGGATCGGCCCTGAGCCCATTTCTTTTTGCAGTGGTGATGGACAGGTTGACGGACGAGGTCAGACAGGAGTCTCCCTGGACTATGATGTTTGCGGATGATATTGTGATTTGTTGTGAGTAGGGAGCAGGTTGAGAAGAGCCTGGAGAGGTGGAGATATGCGCTGGAGAGAAGGGGAATGAAAGTCAGTAGGAGTAAGACAGAGTACATGTGTGTGAATGAGAGGGAGGGCAGTGGAGTGGTGCGGTTGCAGGGAGAAGAGCTTCAGAAGGTGGAGGAATTCAGGTACCTGGGGTCAACAGTGCAAAGTAATGGAGAGTGTGTTAGAGAAGTGAAGAAAAGAGTGCAGGCAGGGTGGAGTGGGTGGAGAAGAGTGACAGGAGTGATTTGTGATAGTAGGGTATCTGCAAAAATGAAAGGGAAAGTTTATAGGACTGTGGTGAGACCTGCAATGTTGTATGGATTAGAGACAGTGGCATTGAGTAAAAGACAGGAGGTGGAGCTGGAGGTAGCAGAGCTGAAGATGTTGAGGTTTTCGTTGGGAGTGACGAGGATGGATAAGATTAGAAATGAGTTTATTGGAGGGACAGCGCATGTAGGATGTTTTGGTGACAAGGTGAGGGAGGCGAGATTGAGATGGTTTGGACATGTGCAGAGGAGGGACATGAATTATATTGGTAGAAGAATGCTGAGGATGGAGCCACCAGGTAGGAGGAAAAGAGGAAGGCCAAGAAGGAGGTTCATGGATGTGGTGAGGGAAGACATGCAGGTAGTTGGTGTAAAAGAGGCAGATGTAGAGGACAGGGTGGTATGGAGACGGATGATCCGCTGTGGCGACCCCTAATGGGAGCAGCCGAAAGAAGAAGAAGAAGAAGAAGATATGTTAGAAAAATGTCATGCTCATGACTGTTCTCATTTATAGCGATGCTTTTTTGATGGCTGATGGGCCAGCGGAAGTGCAGCATGAGGTTCTACAAGATGGTTAACAGTTTCACTTAATTTGAGTGAAAGCTTAGAAAAAAGCTTCTATTTGTGTCACACTTTTCAAAATATGTATTTTCTATAGTTAACGCCGTGTTCTCTGTTACACTTCACTTGTCATTGTCAGCTTGATATACATATTCTGTCTGTGTTTAAGTCTGAATACTGAATACATCCTGACCCTGTTCCAGCAAGATCAATGTATTATCATTGGCTATGTGATTATTTGCATGAAGAGTTCTTGAAGGGAGATGGAATATAGTGTGGGTTGATTTAAAGAAAAAATTCTAAAAAGACAAATGATTATGTATGTGAATAATCTTTTTTTCCTCTAAAGCCCTGAAATTATTATTTTTATTTTTTTAATAATGGTGAATAGTACAATGTACTCCACACTTATGCCTTTAGTGATCATGTCAGCATTAACATCAGAAAATATACTCTAAGCAGCAAGAACATTAAAAACACAATCAGGTGAAATGTACAACTTTGAGAGTTGACTGTTCACATACTGCCTGATTTATTCCACCCCATGACAGGTGCCATTGTAACAAAATTATCAAAGTTGATGTGTTGGAAGAAGGAAAAAAGGGTAAGTGTTAGGATCTCACCTTGACTGGGTAAAATTGTGATGGCAAGACGCGAAGTCAGAGCATCTTGAAAATAGCGAGTGTGGTGTTCAAATTTGCAGTGAGTAAATACCAAAAGTGGTCCAATAAAGGACAGTTAGTGACCCGGTGACCAAATCAGTGAATGGTCTGATTTACAGACAAGCTACTGTAGCACAAATTGCTGAAAAGATTAGTATTAACTTTGATGGAATGATGTCAGAATACAGTGCATCCTTAGGTTTTTTGTGATCATTTGTACAGCCACGCATGTTACATATAAAAATAAAATAGGTCGGTGATTAAAAACATAAATTATCCCCCTGGTGTATTTAAATATTTCATATATCCGAAAACTAGACTGTAAGGAAGAAAACTAATTCATTTAATCCAATATTAAGGTTTTATTAAGGTATTATTTAATATTGGTCGATTTTAAGTCAAGTTTGACTTATTTCTATAGCACTTTTCACAACAGACATTGTCCCAAAGCAGCTTTACAAAATGTAAGAGTTAAGGTGAACGATGTGTATTTATCCCTAATGAGCAAGCCATGGTACCTGTTGCAAGGAAAAACTCCGTTAGATGTTATGAGGAAGAAACCTCAAGAGGAATCAGACATTGATTTTAGTCAATTTGTCAACACATTTTCTCCCCAATTCCATAATCAATGAATAATCAGTCAATAAGCTCAGAGATTATGGGCATCAGCTGAGGAAAGGTTTTATCAGTTTAACTGGTTTGTGTTAGCAAACAAAGTTGAAACTTAAGGACGTGGAGTACAATATACAAGACAATTCAATTTGAAGGAAGCAGTCTGAAAATCAACACGCACATCCAATAGGGACATACAGTACAAACTATGCTTGGATGTCAGCAATCTCAGTCATTGAGGAACTTTTTATAAATAATGATCACACATTGAAAATGGAAGATTCACTATAGAGCGAATATAGACGATTTGCAGAGCTTCTATGTATGAGAAGTTTATGATACTGGCTGCCGTTTTTTTTAGCTTCGAGTCTCTTTATTTAGTTATTTCACACCTCTATTCAAAGTAAAAAAAAAAAAAATCATTCTGGGACAATAACATGAAACATGCATCTATTAAGGGGGATGGTACAAAACACTTTTCATTTGTACTCAGAATGGAAGGCCTTGCTAGCTACGCTTGATTAGCAGATAACTCACAGTACGTTACACTTGATTATACAGCAGCACTATTGTGCTTCTTTCTCATTTCTTGATGCGGCTGATGAGACTTAATCAGCCCTGCTTCAATCAATGGCGGGGTCAAAAATGAAAAAAAAAAAAAAAAAGAAAGAATAACATGACAAGGTCTTCACACAATCATTTCCTATGCAGATCAGTGTGCAATGAGGCTCATGTGATTTAAAACAGATCAATGAGATGGCATGCAAACAGGTGATGACTCACAGCAGCACAGAAAAGTTTAGACACTGCATCTGAGATCCTACTCACTATAAGAGTTTAGTCATTTTTAGACAATGCTTTCATTGATTATTGGATCTTTTCTGAGTGAGGAATCTAAATTTGGTGCATGGTCCATGCTGCATCACTGAATCGACAGAAGTTAAATTACGCCTCCTATTGTCTTCAAGCAATTCAACTAGCAATGCTGGATAATATCGGACAGTACCACTGGTTTTAAAATAAATAATAAAATAATAAAAATGATGGGCTGTAATGTATCCAACCTGGGAAATATTGGACAGGACTCGTTCATACTGCATTATACAACAACATTTGTGTAGTTCTATTATACACTGTGTTAATTTGAATACTGCAGTATTTAGGTTGAGATTTGGTTGCATTATTTTTATCATCCACAAACTCCTGTACCCTGGGAAAGAGGCTGGAGTCGAGTTGAAGAGGGTGGTCAGTCAGAAAATGTTTGTAGTTACTTCCGGTGATGTTCAATTTGACAGCTATTTAACTCCATCTAGAAAACTATGCACAAGGTACAAGGAAGTCTTTCTTAGCCACTTTTCTGTTTCAGCACCTAGGAAAAAAAAAAAAACCAAAAGAACCCTTGCTTTTCTTAATATATTTCCTCCCAACAGAATTTTAGAGTGATTAGTCTTAGACCAAATGGACTATCACAAAGTATTTATTGATGGAGACTTCAATGCAATTTTCTAAGTCATTCTGGATAAGGGCATCTGCCAAATGCTTAATTGAATTCATCAAACACGTATCAAACCGCGTTTGTTTTCTCTCTCAAAGTCACCTTCCAAAACAAAACGATTTTTTTTTTTGTAGCTTCTATTGTAAATACCTATTGCACCATAGTCCCAGACTAGTGAGCATGCTGTGAATTGCACAAACACACAGGGATTCTCAAGCATGGAATCCTTGCTTGTGAAATGAGCATGAACCTCTCACGCATGACTGCACTTCAGGTCTGTGAGCACTGAGCCAACGCCAACTCCTTTCACCATGCTCTACAGTTTGCCTGCAAGCCAAGGTGAGATTTATTGCACCTTGCAGTCATTTTTCTTTCTTTTTTCTTTTATATAAAATCTCAGCATGAGATGCCCATTGCTATGAATACACAAGGCCAACAAACAAAATGTTGCTACTGATTAATTAGTATAAGGAAAGATTATTATTATTTGTATAAACATGTAAGAAAAAAACCCACTCAAGCTGTTAATATCAAATACATAAATGGCATTTTTTTTAAGATTTTTGGAAAATATACATGTTTTCTGATTAGTACAGGGAAAAGTTTGTGATTGGACGTTTGAATGTTAATCATATAGCCTCTTCTCGTAAAAATAGGTGGATCGTAGGCAGTACGCAGTAGGCAATAAGCAGTATACATTCAGCAATGATGGTTTTTACTAATGATCTAGCAAACTAATGATCTAGTTACCAATTAATATTTAAATAAAATTTACATTTTCTGCATAAGGAACATACATTTGTGTGATTAAGGTGGGGAGTGCCACGTTTGCATACTATAGATATCAACACGCATACTGTAGATATCAGATTGCACACAAGTGGTTCTTCAGATGTTACCAAAAATGTAAAAGCACTTGATTGTCTAGGATGTCTTTGATAAGAGTAGCCTGTGCAAAAAGTGATCTCTGTGAAGACATGGTTTGCCAGTAGGAGATACTGGAACACTGACCTAATGTATGACTATGCCTGACCTTTCTAATAGTCTTGTGTCTGAATTACCACAAATTCCCATAGCCACACTCCAATTTAGTGGAACATCCTCCCAGAGAAGTGAAGCTAAAAATAACAGCAAATAGGGAATAAATCTGGTATGAGATGTTCACCAAGCACACCAAGCAGTGTGATTGTCAACTGTGCACAACATGTTGGTGAAATAGTGTACATTACTATGATTTATTTTTCCTATCACAGTGCAAAATTATGAACCCAGAGAAACAGAACCTGACCCAAAATGCTCAACTGAGTGATTAATTAGAAGAAAGAAAACTAACAAACCAGCATTTTCTACAGCATGCGGATTACTCTAAGTCAAGACATACAAAAAATATGTAACTGTTGTATTACAGAAAACAGAATTAATCCCCCCCCCTCAATTTAGGCTGCATATAGTTGTACAAAAAAAATCGGTTACTCTCTGATTCACACCTGCTCTCCTGGGTGTTTGACGTCAAAGTGACTGGAGCACTGCTGAAGGTGATATGCATGTTTCCTTATTCACTCTTTAAAGTTTAATGAGGCTCCAGTTCCCATTAGCAAGGCTTGGGAAATCAAGGGAGAAAAGAAAAGAGAAAAATAACACCTATGCGACAGTTGTAGCCGAAATCACTGCAGAAGATGGTTGAGAAAATGCAATTTATTTGTTAAATGTACTTCACAGCGAAATCCCCAGTTATTTCAGAGTTCATGCTTGGCCAATTGGACATACCGTATTCCATAAACGTGGTTGGTATTCAATTAACACTTGGAGTTTTGCTGGGCTAAGTGATTTTATATCTCACATGTATTTGACTTTTTATGTAATACAATTCTAAAGAAAATGCTTACTTCACTTAGAGAAATGTAGTGATGCGTTTGAAAATGCAACATCATATATTCATGAAATCATAAGGTGACCTTTCTGCATGGTGCAAAAATGTGAAAGACTGAATACCATCACTGTAATTTGTCTGCCGCAATGTGCACCTCGTATGTATCGGGGCTGTTAGTACAGTGACATCTGGTTATTAATATATTCTGGGAGTATTGTTAGAGTGATTATTAATGTTGCTAACATTAGAAGTTATTACAAGTAAAGCATTAGAAACTATAAAGAAACAAAAACCTGTATTCAACTATTACCAGGATATTGGCTGGATGAGTAATTGTAAAAGAAAAAAGAAAAAAAAGTTTTGTACTTTTATCACATTTCTTTTGCAGATTGATTAATATGCCGCAATTGACAATGCTAGTGTTTGAGAATAGAGTCCATATCTATGCACTTGCATGTGTGTGTTCCAAGATTTTTATAGCTACAAAGATTAAAATCAGCTTGAGAAAATCATGTACAGTATAAGGAAGGTTATTCGCCACCTAATTAAACTATTAAAAAAAATGTTGTTTGACTTTTATCAATATCTAAATAACCAAATCAAACTAACTTTCAACTAATTTTAAAACTGAACGTTTTATTTTGTTGGAAGGAAACAGTGTGCAAAGTTAGTCTTCTGCTCCCCATGTACAAATATTGCATTTTCCCCTTTCATCCTCACCACTTGGCATTCCTGTCAGCATTAAATATTTTTGACAAGGACAAAAAGAACCAAAGACTTTTGTGTCAAGAAACAAAACATAGATAAATTCTATGCTGGTAAAACTCCAACTTAGAAATGCAGACAGAACTATTACCTTATCTCTGCTGCTTTAGTTTTAGATCTAGCTTTGCACTATTACCATCATATTTAGATTTGTGGAATTGTGAAATGTCTTCTTTCAGCATATTGCTGTCAAGAGATCTATTATCTTTTGTGCTCGTTGAGAGGACTCCTGTCGGACGCTTCCATTTGTAAGGAGCTCTTTGCAGCCTCTCATCATCAGAGATTGAGAGGCACGATGAACAAGGGGGAAGGAGAGAGTAGGGTGCTGTCAAAATGGCCTGCCATGCCTCAGCGATATAAGAGGCACTTCTCCTCCTCTTGATGGCCAGGATGGGGTCTAAAATACAGCTAAGGAGGACTGGAGAGGGAACAAGGTCTGCTACGAACCATGAAAACAACATCCCTAATGAAGATTACCCGAGCAGGGTTTATTATAATATCAGTTTGTGCCACATAAAAATGGTTGCTTTGCATAACCATAAAGAGGGTAGAAACTAAATGATACATTTTAAAATGACAAAAGAAAGTCAAGTTATTTAATAAGGAGTGTTAAAAACACTTGACCAACATAACTGCAGTTGTCTCGTAGCAAGTGGAGACACAAAGATCAATAGTCTGATTACAAAAACGTAACATGCCCTTTGCAGGATGTTCAGCCTTCAATGCTATTATGATTCACCCAAATTTCACTCAATCTGCATATTAGATATAATCACCAATATATTTTCAATGCACTTGAGAATGATTAGTTTTAGTTTTGCATAATTTCAGCAATAGTTTTCACCCTACTGGAAGGTACATTCCATATTAATATCAGGTTTCAGGCAGGTAAATCAGCATAAATGCTGTTTGAACACCAGCCATCAATATTAAACAAACATATCAAGCTAATACAGGTCAGCATTGGGGTCATCACAGCTGTCTCTGGGATAAGAAAAGTCAATTGGAACTAGTGAAAATATCAATGACATTGATGGTGGGCATAATTAGACTTTGAATTTGCATGTGTCTAAGCAGATACAATTGAGCCCACAGGACACCAATAGTTATATGTACCATTACAATTATGTAGGGCTAAATTAGCAAAAAGCATGTAAAAGTACACTCACTAAGCACTGTAACGGAATCTGCACCTTTGCTCACTCATGCATTTATCTCAACTGGCAAATGAACAGCTGAAGATTGGAGGAAAACAAACATTGAACAGGCTTTCTGATCTTTAACTGTCCAGTTTCTGTGAGCCTCTGCCCACTGTAGCCTCACATTGCTGTTTTCAGCAATCAGGAGTGGAACCCAATGGGGTCTTCTGCTGTTGCAGTCAAATCATCCACAAGGTTCAGGGTGTTGTGCATTCTGTAATGATTCTCTGCCTCTTATAGTTGTGAGAAGTGATTAAGTTACTTTACACTACCGGTCAGCTCAAATCAGTCTGGCTATTCTCCTCAGACCTCCCTGTTCAAGAGGACATTAAAATTTCCTCCCTCACAGCAGCCATTCACTGAATTCCTTTTATTTTAAGAACCATACTATGTAATCTCTAGAGCATATTTGTGTAAAAATCCCAGGAGAACAGCCATTTCCGAAATACTTGAACCAGTCCATTTGGCAGCATTATCCATGGACATAATTAGTCATTGGGATCAAACAGTTTCCCCATTCTGATGTTGATGTGAGCGATGACTAAGCTGTTGACCTGTACCTGCATTTTTTTTTTTATTGCACTGCTGTCACATGATTGGATTGGATAATTGCATGAATGAGCAGGTGTACAGACATGCCTATTAAAGTGGCTGGTGAATGTATTATAGGATTAGTCATAGACTTGCATAAACATTATTTGCACTTATAAAAGTCCTTGATATTTTTTTCAGTACCGGATGACGTTTACTACTGTACATGCAGCACTTCTACATGTAAATTCAGAATTCATATTGCTATTGAAGAAATACTAGTCCTATGGGCTCTTGATAACTAAAGCTTTCATTGCAGATAAGATTTTACACATATTCCAGTGCTGTCCAACATAATGATACAGGCTCAGTTAAATTGTCATATAAATCCTATGAGTGTACATTTACTAAATCAGTATGTTTGAAAGTGACATTGTTCACACATTCAAAAAAAAATATAATAAATGTATTTCTGAGACTTCACTATTTTTAAGATTTATGACTTATTGACAAAAGCAAAATGAATTAAGAAACATGCATCCAAAAGGTGTTTTAAGCAGTCTGGTAAGAAACTGAAAGTAAAAATTGGTTTCCACTTAGTCATATGTCATAGTAAGACCAAGAAACCAAAAAAAGCACAACCTCAAAAGGACTTGCCAAACAACAGATAATAGGAAAGAAAAGAGGAAGAAGAGAGAGAGAAAAAAGAAAAGGAAAAAAAAAAAATAACAAATGTAACCTTTGGAATCATTCATCACACAGAGGGCATGTACACTTTCTGTTTGGACTTACCTCTGTGCACTCATTGGTATGTTGCCTGATTGTGTTGACCTGTTCTGTGTTTACTGCCAATTTGTTTGTCTACTTAATACATTGTTCCATTGTGCCAATTTATCATTGTGTTATCTTTTCATGCATTGTGCATCAAGTATTAAAGTGTAGTGTATTTTTAAATATATATATATATATATATATATATATATATATATATATATATATATATATATATATATATATATATATATATATATTTAAAGTGTATTTTCATGTTTTACTGTTCAGTCTGCTTTTTAGCTTTTGACATTGATAATGAAATGTCCTGGTTAATATGTGCTTGAATTATGATTCTTGGAAGAAAAAAATAAGGCATAAGTTTTTAACTTTGTTAATGTTTTTTTTTTTTTTTTTTTTTTTGGAAAACAAGCACCCTTTTTCATTTTCATAGCTTGTCATTATTATGTTTACACTGAAATAAGTGTCTGCACATTCTGTTCACTGGTTCAATGGAGGGGGGGAAAAGGGAAAGCAAAAATTGTAACACACCGTTTAAAAGGTTTGAACACACTTCATTAATTGTGTTTGGGTTACCCAGTAATGAAGCACACTTACCAAATAGGAGAAAATTAGAAGCACAAAGATAAGTTGATTATCGGTAGTTCATATAATTTCAGCATTTCACTTGTTAATGTGTTCTAATTTCAGTCAAACAAGGTTTTCTACACAATGCAATAATGACAGGGCATGATGAGAGACCCTTGTGCTGTAACTAAAACACCCAATATACAAATATTCTATATATTCCCCTTTAAATGCATATAATGACTTGTATGTTCTTGCATCATATCATATTTACATTTTGATATCTTTCTATTGAAAAAACTTTAAACTCTCCAAAGTCAATATACTGTAGAAGTTACAATTGTATGATTACAGTTGAAAACATTCTATCATCAGATGAAAATCCAAATGCAGAGAGCAGTTAAATGGTGCAAGGTCAGAGAGAATAACTAGAGAACAGAGGAAGGCATACTCAAGCATGTGTGATCACTAATGAATTGACAACACAGGAAACATGACATTTATATGGAATGATTAGCAGGTAACTGAATCAATAACTTTGATCGTGTGCCGAGACTTCTGGTACCTGAGAGTAGTACTGTAGTACTTGGATGTGACAGAACATTCCCCTTAAAGACAAAGTTGAGCCACCCCAAAGACCCCAGGGACTTGATGCAGGATGGGTGAATGTTATGTGCAGAACCTAACAGTGAGTGATGGGTCTTCGGTGCCATCGGAGGTGACACATGAGCGATCTAACAGACTGTCTGCGCCAATCTGTATGGTAGTACAGGTGTCAAGCCCAGACACTTTAGCAGACAATGCAGGATCAGGCTCAGTTCCAGGTTGGTGATTTTGTGCTTCAGAACAGACACACTGAGTATAGGAGAGAGCTGTAAAGCAGCTGCAGATAAAGGTGCTGGTTAAACTATAGGTAGACTAAGTGATTTTTTCTTAAAGAATGCAGGAAAAAATACTAAAAGAGCCAATAACGTGTAAATATAAGCTTGCATTTAATACTTTAATACTTTAATTAAATACTTTCTTACATCAACTGTTTCTTCCTTCCTTCTGTCCATCCTCCTTTCTTCCCATTTTCCCCTTTCATTATATATAGCCACATGACATTTCTCCTTTCCCCTCATCCCTCCACCATGCTTTCCATAATTTTTTTATTCCTTTTATTTTCTCTGTTGCTTTCTTTTTTCCCCCATTCTTTTCTTCAAAATGGCATGCACCAGAAAGTAAAATATTTAATAACTTTGTGATTCATCCTTTTCAGTGATAGATTGCAAGTTCCATTATAAAATGAAAGGATTTTTTTTCCCCTTAACTAATTGGAATGCATGCAAGTATGGTGAAAATCAGTGAGTGGGTAAAATCTTTATATAATCAAGTCAATAGTAGAGTTCAGCAGTATTCTGTTAATCATGCCACAGTAAGGCACTAATAAGCAGTTGCATATTCTACTGTTCATTACCTAAGCAAAAGTCATTTGCAAACCTTGTCAGCGTCAAGTGACATCTTTGCAGACCATTAGAGAAAGGCATGCATGCTTCAGAGATGGGGATTTGAGATGCATAATGTTATAAGATTGCATCAACATGATGAAAAACCTAGCTTGATCGGACTGACCTTGCAGTTCTCCTCAGTGCCTTGCCTTCTTTGTGAAAAAATCTTGTCAGAAATTTAAAAAGTGGCACTATAGCTGCAGTGGAAAATGTTTTCGCAGTTTAGAGCAGGGTGCTGTTGTGCCTTGTTGCAGCTTGAATATGAATGGCATCAGGCAGTGGAGTGGTTTTGCAATCAGGAAAATGTTGCCACAACAACAGAATAAAAAAAAAAAAAAAATGCAAAGGGCAAATCAAGCATAATTCAGATATTGATCAATTCATGTTTGCACCCAATGGCTCTTCGAATCGGTTTACATTCTGATAATATACTGCACCTTCCATTAAATTTGAATGGAACAAAAACAAAAACGTAATACTAATTAAAATATATACTTAATGAGGTAATGCTATTGGTAAGTTAAACATTCATCATTGAAAGCTTTGCTTGTATTTCATAGTGGTCTAATGCAAATCTAACATCATCACTAGTAGTAATTAGGGGTGTAATAGTACACAAAACTTTAAATTTCAGTATGGATAGGGGAAGAAATGCAAAACATTAATTATTAACATTTGTGAACATCAATAATTGTAAATAAAATGCCTTGTTAAAATAATATATAAAATAATATTTTATTAAAAAAAATTAAATATATACAAATAAAATAAATCGAATTATTGCAATACACTTTATTATATTAAATACAAGTTTTACAATGCACCAAAAAGTATTTCTGGTAAAGAGTGAGTAACCACAGTGACACTGCGATAACTCTAATCTCTTTTTTTTACCCCTGGCATTGTTTATGTTTACAAGTTAAATAATAATAATAATTTAAAAGTGACACTGTGCTCGAAACACGAGGCAGAGTCTAAACTAACTTGCAGTCCCCCAATTAATACGTTTGTTAAGAAACTTAGATTTTATCTATATTACACACTTAAACACATGGGCTTTAAACTGAAAGACCTGTACAGAAAGAGTTCGGTATGAATGCTTGTATCTTTACTTGTGTTATTATCAAATAAATTTATTTGTTTCCTCCTTTCATGCTTAAAAAAAGGAATAGTTTTTGCAGTTCTTTCTTGTCAGATACATTTCCAAAAACTGCTACAGTTTATCATAATACACCTGTACAAATTTCCCTGCAATTACAACCTTGTATAATATGTGACACACTACATACTTTCTTACTAAGTTTTAGAATAGAAGAATAGCCTTTATTTGTCACATATACATTACAGCACAGTGAAATTTGTTCTTCGCATATCCCAGCTTGCTTAGAAGCTGGGGTCAGAGCGCAGGGTCGGCCATGATACGGCGCCCCTGGAGCATAGAGGGCTAAGGGCCTTGCTCAAGGGCCCAAGAGTGGAAGCTTGGCGATACCGGGGCTTGAACCCCCGACCTTCCGAACGGTAACCAGCGCCTTACCCGCTGGAGTTACCACTCCTGTCACTTTATAGGACACAAAAACATATTTTCCCACCAGATTAAACCATCTCAAACTATGTTTTAGCATGAACATATGTCTTTTTAATAGGGAATTTTTAGACGATTTTAAAATGTAAATCAAGGGGCATTTGACATGACAATTAAATTCAACATTCCTCTTCATCTTATGAGACTTTAAAATGCTTTGTATGCTCTGCCTCTCTGACTCTGATTTAAGACTCTGATTAAAAAATTTAAATTTCTCTGTTAACAGATATTGTAAAAAAATATTAAAGTGTTCCACTTCCTCTTTGAATGCCGTTCCCTCATGCCCCTGAAATGAATTTGTAATGCTTTTGGTCCTAGTGTTTGGGTGATTGTTAATTGTGGCCTTACTAGAGGAATGGTTCTATTCGGTTTTAAACATTTTGCGAGTTAGCATCTTTAAAAAAAACTTAACCTGGACCGTATTTTATTTTTATAGACCAATCGTGAAATTGGCTTTTTTTAACACTCGTAAAAATTAACAAAACTAAACTTTAGGTCAGGGTTTAAAGTGTGCCATAGCATGACTTACTGCTTTTACTCGGTTCTAGGTTTTTTAATCATGATTAACCTCAACACATTCATACAATAGATTCGAGAACACTTAGATCATACCCACAGCACTTATTTAGGTAAAGCCCTAGGCTGATTCTTGTGCTGCCTTAGGAATTTGTTCATGTATTTTTCAAGGAAATGCATAAACAAATGCATTTCTAGAAACTATTTAGTTCTAGAAGAAACATCTTCTAGAATGGTATTGTATTTCTGAGGCTTTTTTAAACTTGTTTCATCATTCTATTTTGACTAATATAAATTCTGTTGTAAAGAGTATATTTTATCAGCAGAGATGTATTGCAAAATGAAATTAAAAACTGCTTGTTTTACTACATCAAGTAGTTTATCAGTCAAGTTTAGAATTAAATTAAGAATTATATTGTTTGTTATGAAGGCACAACATGATTAGTCCTTATACTTATGCACATCCTCCTAAGGCACCTTCACAGCATTTCAATTGGAGATCTGGACTTTGACTGGACCATTGTAACACCTTGACTATGTTATTTTTAATCTCTTCTGTTGAAGAATTGCTGGTGCGCTTGGAATCATTTTTCCGCGCTTGTACTCATCATCTCTTTAACACTGGACTGGCACACCTCAGTGTCACTTCAATATCAGCACAAGTACACTTTAGAGACAATCATTTTACAGTGTGTCCATAAATTATTTTTATACTTTATAGTTACACTATATTTTAGTTTATATTTTAATTTGTATTTATTTTATATATTTATAGTCCATTGCTATTACATGTTGGACAGCTGTAAAAACAATTTTACTTTATTTTGTACTCCATATGATGATCCATGAAATTTGATTTTTATATATATATATATATATATATATATATATATATATATATATATATATATATATATATATATATTGCATAACCCAATTTGGCCTAAGCTTTAGCTGTCAGACAGGCCTCACATTTTACTCCAGAATTCTTGGTTACACAGTCAAATCTTTTGCCAATGCAGTAATTGCTAGTTGTCCAGATTCTGTGGCTGCAAAACAAGCCCAAATCATCACCCCTCCACCACCAGGCTTGACAGTTGGTATGAGGTGTTTGTGCCTATATGCTGTGATTGTATTTTGCTAAATATGAAGCTGTGCATTTAGACAAACACCAGCACTTTGGTCTTATCTGTCTAAAATACATTGTTCATGAGTCTTGTGGTTTGTTTACATGAAACTTTGCAAACCTGACCTCTGTGGCCATGTTCCTGGCAACTCCTCCCAACAAACCATACACACAGGTTACATACAGGTCCCCCCCATAATACATTAGTACAAATACATTAATTATTTGTTAGAAAGAAGTGCTACAAGCAGTCATTTGTTTCAACAGTGATTACACTGTACAACGCTGCAGTCTTAGGATTAGCTCATTGAGCAATATTTAAACTTGAACAATATGCACTGTTTACAACCATATGTACTGCCACTTTAAGCAGTGTTTCAGCAGACGAGTAAATAGCATTACAGTGTCTAACATTTTACGTTATTCAAAATGATGGCGCAGAGCAAACATTATCTTAATAGTGTATTAGCATACATGTTAAAGTACACCCTCGCTGTATCTTTATACTGTGTTTCTTCTTGTTTGGATACTTATTTTTCTATACTGTACATCTATATACTGTATTAATTTTCTTGATATTTTATCTATAATGTAAAATGCTTTAGTATATATTTTTCTCTCTGTGCTGCTCTAATATGTGAATTTCCCTCTGGGATTTAAAAAGTGATCTGTCTGTGTTTCTATCTATGAACTTTCACATTTAAGATGCTAAGAGAAATGTAGAGTCAGAGTTGTACATTTTGGTGGGTTTTTTTGCAATTGCTTTTAGAATTGCATGGTCTGACCTTGGGGTGAATTTGCTGGGATGTCCACTCCTAGACAAATTGGCAACTGTCTTGAATGTTTCTCACTGTAGATGATAAGCTTTAAATTGTTTTAAAATGGTGTTATAACCCTACCCAGATTGATGGGCAGCAATCATTTGTTTTCCCCGATTATTGCTGATATTTTTTCTCCTTAAACTGCTAAAACAATTGCTGATGACCAATTCATTACATGCATTTGATTAAGAGCACTTGACTGCTATTTAGCCTTTAAAATCCTGTGGAAGCAGTAAAGGTGTACTTAGTTTTGCAACACATGGATTTTTCATTTTGGCTTTATTTTTGTCACATAATTAATGATGTGTAATGTGTCATGTGGTGCTCATCTGAGGATGTATTTACCTAAATTTAAAATCTGATAAGGACCAGATTTTTTCCTGTCAGTCATATTTCACGTCAGTCTCGCGCACATTTGATGTTTACCTAAAACATGGGAAAAATGGGGTCAAACATGACAAAAGCAAACCTACATACTTGCATATATACCTATTAAAATTTTTATATAAAATGTAATGCACAAAACCTGACATTTTACACACAAACTTGGAACCGAGACAGTAATTTCATTTAAAACTAAAGTGCTGACTAAAGATGTAACCATGCTTTTCATGACAAATTCGTTCCTACTTTTTGCTCATAACCATTCCTTTTTGCTGAAAGATGCCCTAACAGCACTCAGTTTCTCTCCCCAACAGCTAATGACAGCATTTTTGGCATGCACGTTATATTTTTTGCTCTGCAGTCCTACTCTAATGATTTCATCTGCAATGTAATGGAAAAAAATGTGTTTGAGGACAAGTTAGGACCAATGAAAACTCTGCCCATGGGCTGCCATTTTATGATCAAGGCTGTAAATGTAAATATATAACTGCAATTTTGTTTTATTGTTGTGTTTTGCCAATCAGTGTGAGTAGATGGCACTACAACACAGCCATTATTGAACAAATACATTGGATAAGCACTGGGAATCCCTACAGCAATCCACCACTTGCTGCTAGCAAGTGATGTATGGGCTTATTAAAGGATCAGCTCTGCTAGCTTTAGTTATATAGTGTTTAATTCTTTAGAATTTTAGTTGTCCTTTGGCCCTCTTACTCATTGTTAGTCGTTCTACATTATACGCCCCTATATAAAACCACACACTGTCATCGAATTCTTAAAATGGTGGCATGCATGCTGCTGAGATAAATGTATTAGATTGCTAGAAAATATTTGCCGTCATGCCAGTTGCTAACTGGCTTTATCTCTTGCAAAATGTACCATTTCTTTCAAAAAATTAACTGATGCCATCAGAAGAGGGCTTTTCTTGGTGTGCAAACCAGAAAATCTTCCTTCAGAGACTAATCCTTCACAGGTGAGTAGGCATGATTGCAACAGCTGTATCAGTGATTAACATTTTGCTTTTGTTCAGTGTGTTTTGTAAAACTGTTATAGAATCTAGATACTCTCCACCCAGTCACCTTTGACCATAATCTCGACATGCACATTGCAAGGTCCCTGCTTATCCATCAGCTCATGTCTGTGAGCAAGACTCCCCATATCATTGATGGGCTTGACAACAAGCTGTGTTATTCCAGCTACACACTCTTGAAAAGAAGAGAGATGGAAGTATATTGGCTCCTGTCAGAGTTGCATGCTTCACAGTGGAAAGGTGATTTCTGTCAAAGGAAGATTATGAAATGAAAGACTGCATTGGTTTCCATTTCTCTGCCCTGTGAAGGTAAAATTAAACCAGGAACTAAGGGCTGTGAAAGTCATGGATGACTGACACTGAAAGGAAAGTGGAATATGGAATACAAGCAGAACTAAATAAGGAATATTATCAGGGTGTATTAAAATAGGTCCAGTATCTCCATCAATGTAAAAGAAAAGAATTGCAAAGGGTGCAAAAGGTGAAGAAATTGCAAGGCACTCCATTGACCACCCTATTCCAACTTTGATAATCACTAAGGAACTATTTGTAGAGCTAGAATTAGTAAAGGAAACAAAAGTCATTCTAGATGCATTCCAAACATATGCGCCTATATAACTGAAGTCTGGTAGAAAAACTGTGATGCATTTGTATTGAGAAATTAGCAAAATGGGCTTTTAGGATTTAATATGTATACAATATTACAACTACAGGATGACCAGAACTACACACACACACAAAATCATGTAGTAAAGATACAACAAACGCATAGATTCCTTTTTCAATAGGACTGTGCAGACTTTAGTACTCCAGACAAAAGCTTCTTGTGTCCAGGCCATGAAAGCCATGGCGATTTTTTGTAGACAGAAAAGAAAAAAAAAAAAAAAAAACACTTAATTATCAGGTTTCGGCTATAATCATTAACTACCGAAAGCGCCTCTGAGAAACCTTTTTCACTAGTTGCACAAATGTTACAATGATGAACAAAAATGTGCATTTAACACAGAAATGGCTCCATTGTGGTTATATTATGCATACCACTTAAGTAATGAACTAATAATGACCAAATTTGTCTAATTTTCTAGACCTTTTTATTTCACATGAAACTCATGAATGAGCCGCTATTTTCATGAGACTAGCAACATTTCTGATATTAAACATTTGATTCAATCTCAGAAAAGAATGTGTTAATTTTGTTGCAGCATTGTGATTAAAATGGAAGAAAAATAAATCCAGAGTATAAAATGTTTATTTAAAAAAAATGTAAATTAAATTTTTTTTAAAAAGCTGGGAAAGAAAAAAAACGTAGCAATGACAAATCAGAATCAATTATTTAACAATGCTGTTTTATAAAATATCAAAATGATGTAGGCTCTCTCACTCATCACAGGACATGAGGTATAGTTGCTTGTCACTGTCTGATACTCTGTGGAATTTAAAAAGATGAGAGAAATATGCACACCACTCTTATCGCTATCACAATTTAAACAGGCTGATCAGAATGATCAGAATGATTTTGTTGCATTTGTCTAGATCAAATTTGTCACCTTATAAATCCCCACCTCTTTTTTGTCTGACCACAATGTTGAAAGGTTTCTCCTGCACTGCTAAATCAAAGTAAAGTAAATGTAATGCTTGCTAAATAAGCTCAGCAACATGCATGGCTTTGATACATACTTCACATTTCCTCTTTGTTTTGGTTCATTGCCAATTCAATTACAATTACTTGAGTGGCCTATGTCTTGGCTTAAAAGAAGATGCATGTCTTTTAAATGAGATCTACAGACAGTGCATTAAAATGCAGCTGGACTGACTTGATCACCAGAGTCACTCAGACGAAATCACTCATCCTGACAACAGTGAAGAATATTCAATAATCAAGCCTATTGCATAGTCAGCCACATTCTACATAGTAACCAAAAGGTTCTGTAGTGTAAAAATGGAGAGAACTGCAGACACCACTTCATTTTGCTATGTTATGGCTCTGTGAATCTTTGATTTCTTGTCTTTCTACAATGGAGGAATGTCTGAGTCTAGATAAATAAAAGAAAACATCCAGTCTGCATTGAAAGCTTGTGTGCAAATTACAACAAAATAGAGAGCTTAGTTTTAAATGTTCCATCTCGCATTTATTTTTTTATTGAGGCAGAACCATATAAAAAAATAAATAATAAAAAAAGAGCCCAGGAGCATGTCGTTACAGAGAGGGAAAAAACAAAAAAACAAAACAACTCTACTGTCTTGTAGCTGGAAGCAGAGTTATTGTTCTTTCAGCATTTTATTTTCCTTAAATAAAAATTTGTCCATGATTATAATTGATTTATTATTTATAAAATAACACTTTACCAAATTCCGAATTTTTTAATTTTTTTTTTTACATATTTTTAAATGCATCATTAAACATAGATTGTGTGAAACACCCGATATACAGGTTCATTGAATTAGCAGTCACTTAACAATAGATAATGTAGTGGAACGAGCACATTTATACGAACCTGTGATTTGTCTTACAGACTGTGCTACTGTCAGAGCTGTGCTGTTAGACAATGAATAAACATATCTGACCAATTCCATTAAGAAAATTCAACAGTTCTAACCCTTCAGCTGCCCAAGTAATGGGTGATCCCCTCTGTTTTATTGAACTTAATCAGCAAAATATGACAACATTACAGTATCACTGTTCTTTGAAATATCTGGTTGCATGTGATTTTTTAAGTGTGGAGAATTTTGTTCGGCTTCTGAAGGCTGAATAGTCCTGCTTTTTGATTGATGAGCATAATGAAGTACACGAATCCTACTGCAGTTCGGATCCCCATGACAGCTCTAAAGCCGCACTTAACACAGCAAATCACCACATTTACAGAGGGTCACCTATTCAGTGATCCGCCATTCTGTCCGTCCGAGGTGGAGAGCTGACTGGCACCAGACTCCCAAAAGCAGCCAGGGACTGACCCTGCAAGGCAATCTCTATTCCAGGAGGACAGAGCAAGTGCATGGCTCACAAATCCATCACCCTCCAGCTAGAAGTGCCTCCTCTATCCTGAGAGACTCTGGAAAGGATAGAGGTGTCTGTCAAGAACTGCTGCAGGTGAGAAAGTGTGGTGTGTTGAAAAGCTGTCCCACAAGACTTGTGGAAAGTTCAAACTGTCAGCAGGATGTGGACACTGTTCATAACTACTGTGCTTAGATATAGTATTTTTTTTTTCTCCTCATCAAGTACTGTAGAGGAAATGCAAATAGAGATCATCTAGTTGGCAACAGAGAAAGACTTTAATCTCATTATTATAACACACTCTGGATAAGGGGATCTGGTAAATGTTGTAAATGTAAATCCTGGTCGTAACAAACAAATAAGAAAATGCCCTAATCTACACACAACACATTACACAAATGATCCTACCTTGGATCGTCTAGGCAGAAGCTAAACTACAGGACTGTTTGGGGAAGTTTCATTTTCTCACTGGGGCTCATTTTTCACTAATTTACATTCAGCACTAATGTAGTACCTGGTAATGTCTGGATCAAACAGAGACATTAACTAGGCTGTTAATCACTCCTCTGTGTGCATGTGCAATTTCTAAAAGACACATTGCAAAGCAGTGCCAATATTTAAGTGGGCCTTGAACATCGATATACATGCGATTCTGACAGATGCCTCATGGATATCTGGTGATCTCTGGAACGCATCAGGTTTCATTTTGAAATATCGTGGTGGGATCTCATTGCTCCGAACAGGGCTACTCATCAAAAAGACATATGCAGGACATATGTAGTCTGTTGTAAGTACATTAACACACAGTTTTGCCATGACAGCATTGCCTTAGATATAAGGATTATAGAGTTTCAGTAAATAAGTCATATATATTACGAAAAATGAAATAAAAAAAAATCTTGGCCCAATAATTCCTTACCTAAGGGTAATGATTTTCATTTTGACATTATGGAAATCTGCATGACAACTTAGATTAAATCTCTGTGTAGTCCTGGTGTGATTGATATAGTGAAAATAATAATATAATAAAAATAACCACACATTTCAGTGCTCATGTTAGTTCCCACTCATCAGTGTTTTGAATTGTTTAGTGATTTATAAATCACACTTTTGATATCGCCCAAATTAAGATGGGTTCCCCTTTTGAGTCTGGTTCCTCTCAAGGTTTTTTACCTCATAACATTTAAAGGAGTTTTTCCTTGCCACAGTCACCATGGCTGTTCATCAGGGATCGTCATCATCAGGGAACGTTCACCTTAACTGTTAAATTCTGTAAAGCTTTGAGAGAATGTCTGGTTTGAAAAGCGCTATAGAAATAAACTTGACTAATAATAATAATAAATTGAGCATTTTCCCAAAATACACCTTTGTATCCTGTACCTGGAACAAACATGAATATCTGCAAATCACACAGTTATATAGTGAAGGTTTTCATAGATTGATATATATATTTTTACTCTTTCAATCGAGTTACTCATTCTTGAAATTAAGTCATAAATAAAATCAAGATGATAGCTAGACAAAATTAAATGAAAAGAATATTCATAACTTCAGTATTTTTGAACTGGTCTTTAACAATTGACCACAGCCAATCTATCTACCAGGTGGTTTTATGGAGATAAAATACTGTAGAACAGAAAAATCAACAAAAGGCCCAGAAAGATTATTGAAAACTTCAGTAGATATCAACCACATCTGAGGTTGAACTGAGGTCCCTGGAGCTCTGAGGTAGCGAAGCACAGGTCAGGATTACAGTGATCAAGCATCAGGATAATCATGGATCTATCCAGGAACCACTAGGCACAAAGGGAGTAGAATGCACCCCAGCTAGGCTTTCAGTTTAGCTCAATACACCATTTATATCTAATGGCATTTTACCACACCCAGTTGTACTGTGTATGTGAAAGGAAACTGGAGATCCACATGGAGATCTGGGGTGAACATGCAAAACTCTACACCCACACATTTACCAGAGTAAGCAACAGTACCCACTGAGACTGATCATATATTTTTACTGAATTCGCTTTTGTACGTTTGACATGCCTCAATATTATGCTTTATGCGACAATGACATTCCAAACAAACTAAGATACAAAGTGAATTGTCCTGATATCAAGCTTGCAACCAGAAATACAGCAAACCATTATGGCATCAAACGCGACGAATGCAGTTTTTATGTTAGCCATCATTTGTAGATGTACGCCTTTATACATAGCTTGTGTCAGTTATCCTGAGAGGCTTATACAGGAGTCAGGCATTCTGGCAAACACTGCCATTAAGTAAATCCCTTCAAACTTTAAAACAATCTTTAAATGTCTGGTTTCGGTTATGATTTTTTCACCTACAACATTGTTTACTTGCTAGTTATTCAACCATATATCCAAAGATCAATTCTTCACTATTTAGCTTTCTGGCACAGGTTTTTCACAAACACCAAACAGCAGTCTTTTGTATGTGAATGATTATAGTCTTTAGTGAATTTTGTTGAAAAGCTGCTTTGAAACAATGTCTATCATATCCATAAATGCATACAAATATCTAACTATATAGATATAGACACACGAATATGGGGGGAACAAAAAAACACACACAAAAAAACAGCTTTACCTAGCATGCTTTGCACAACAGATCACATTCTTGGTTTAAACCTATTTGTTTAAGAAAAAAAATACATGTGTGGTTACTTAAACTGCAGTTCAAATGTTAATCCTTTTATTATGTTCCATCATGTTACATTCATATTTCAATTGCACAATCATGTACTAAGCAAAAGTGTGTTTGCTGACAATTTATTATCCCTCTTTTTAGGTAACAGATGAACCGCTTTGTAAACAGACATTTTATGCAGATTTTTATTTTTTTAAAGATTAAAATTCTTTCCTTTTAATCACCGAAGCAGTGGCATAGCTTACAGGCTCAGCACTGTGGAGATAAACAGGTTGAAAATAGTCTGTATTACTCTGTCACAGTACACAAGGAAAACATGATCCTGTGTGCTTTTAGAGGTCTGTTAAAGATTTTATTACAGATTCTTATAGAAATGTCTCAATACACCTTATGTTCCATGTTCATTTCTGTGGCCTGTGTAGATCCACGATAAAGGAGAGCAAAGACCTCACAATGTGCAACTGTAGATATCACTGTGGCACCTTCCAGCATGAAGAAGCCCAGAATTTGCACTCCTGTCTTCCTTATCTTTATCCCTGTTTGTTTAGATACGAGTTTTTAAGGTGGGCTTAACAGAACCAACCTACAACCCATCATCATGTTTGACACTATAGGACTTGCTACTAACAAAGAAACTAAATTAGAAAATAGAAATAAAGAAAATCTTTTTTTTTTTTAAATAAATAAATAAATAAAATGAGGAGGGGGGAAAAAAAAAAAAAAAAAAAAAAGAGAGAAAAAATTCTCTGCATTATAAATTCTTAACAACTTAAAAAAAAATTCATGAAGACTCCAAAAAAACATGGTAAAGGTTTATAAAATTAAAGTTAAGGTGCAGGTAATCCAGCATGTTTATATTCTTCTTATATTCTTCCTACAAGCATTAAATACAATTCATTATTTGTGTTTAGAGTATTTAGAAGAAACTTTTAATTTAACACATATGCTGGGAACAGCGACTGAAAAAGGGAAGCCAGGTCCAGAGTTCAGGAGACATTGGAAAAAAACCCCCACCAAAAGCCAGATAGTTTATGGCCAAAAGTATGTGGACTATTTATTATAACACAGACATTGTCTATATTTCACAATAAATTTGTGTACTGGTCAACACTATATTGTGCTATTTTTTGCACAAATACACACATTGTTTATTTGCACATTACATTCTACATTACATACATGTTAACTATTGTACTTATATATATACACAGTGAGGAAAATAAGTATTTGAACACCCTGCTATTTTGCAAGTTCTCCCACTTAGAAATCATGGAGGGGTCTGAAATTGTCATCGTAGGTGCATGTCCACTGTGAGAGACATAATCTAAAAAAAAAAAAAAAATCCAGAAATCACAATATATGATTTTTAAACTATTTAGTTGTATGATACAGCTGCAAATAAGTATTTGAACACCTGTCTATCAGCTAGAATTCTGACCCTCAAAGACCTGTTAGTCTGCCTTTAAAATGTCACCTCCACTACATTTATTATCCTAAATTAGATGCACCTGTTTGAGGTCGTTAGCTGCATAAAGACACCTGTCCACCCCATACAATCAGTAAGAATCCAACTACTAACATGGCCAAGACCAAAGAGCTGTCCAAAGACACTAGAGACAAAATTGTACACCTCCACAAGGCTGGAAAGGGCTATGGGAAAATTGCCAAGCAGCTTGGTGAAAAAAAGGTCCACTGTTGGAGCAATCATTAGAAAATGGAAGTAGCTAAACATGACTGTCAATCTCCCTCGGACTGGGGCTCCATGCAAGATCTCACCTCGTGGGGTCTCAATGATCCTAAGGAAGGTGAGAAATCAGCCCAGAACTACACGGGAGGAGCTGGTCAATGACCTGAAAAGAGCTGGGACCACCGTTTCCAAGGTTACTGTTGGTAATACACTAAGACGTCATGGTTTGAAATCTTGCATGGCACGGAAGGTTCCCCCGCCTAAACCAGCACATGTCCAGGCACGTCTTAAGTTTGCCAATGACCATTTGGACGATCCAGAGGAGTCATGCGGTCAGATGAGACCAAAATAGAACTTTTGGGTCATAATTCCACTAAACGTGTTTGGAGGAAGAAGAATGATGAGTACCATCCCAAGAACACCATCCCTACTGTGAAGCATGGGGGTGGTAGCATCATGCTTTGGGGGTGTTTTTATGCACATGGGACAGGGCGACTGCACTGTATTACAGAGAGGATGACAGGAGCCATGTATTGCGAGATTTTGGGGAACAACCTCCTTCCCTCAGTTAGAGCATTGAAGATGGGTCGAACACTCCTTCCAACATGACAATGACCTGAAGCACACAGCCAGGATAACCAAGGAGTGGCTCTGTAAGAAGCATATCAAGGTTCTGGCATGGCCTAGCCAGTCTCCAGACCTAAACCCAATAGAGAATCTTTGGAGGGAGCTCAAACTCTGTGTTTCTCAGCGACAGGCCAGAAAGCTGACTGATCTAGAGAAGATCTGTGTGGAGGAGTGGGCCAAAATCCCTCCTGCAGTGTGTGCAAACCTGGTGAAAAACTACAGGAAACATTTGACCTCTGTAATTGCAAACAAAGGCTACTGTACCAAATATTAACATTGACTTTCTCAGGTGTTCAAATACTTATTTGCAGCTGTATCATACAAATAAATAGTTAAAAAATCATACATTGTGACTTCTGGATTTTTATTTTTAGATTATGTCTCTCACAGTGGACATGCACCTACGATGACAATTTCAGACCCCTCCATGATTTCTAAGTGGGAGAACTTGCAAAATAGCTGGGTGTTCAAATTCTTATTTTCCTCACTATATATATATATAAAATAAATGAAGTATTGACTATACCATTCTAATCGTTGGTACATTAATAGCGAATTGTTGACTGTTTGGGCTGTTGCACAGTTGTCATTTTAATTCTTCCCAGAGGTGCTCAGTGTGGGCAATTCAAGAACATCCACTACAGCTTTAGCCAAACCTGTTTTATGTACCTCACTTTGTGCACAGGGGGCCAGACTACTAAGCTCTATTAAATGCAAAACAAAAAAGATGTGTAATGGTCAGTTGTCCACATACGTCTGGCCATAAAATACATTATCCTGCTGTCTAAAAGTAATTAAGACATGTAAGAATAGAAAGATAGTAGAACCAATATAGATAGTACAGTAGACCCAATTCTGCTATATACTGAATAAAAATAAAAGAGTGAATATGATTTATAGGATACCCTCTTTGTGATCGACAACCAGCCGAATTAAGGTATATTCATGTATACGTTTTTGTTATTGTTGTAGTGAATGGGCATCACATTACATAGATATACAGTAGTCTAGGTTACTCATGGGTCAAAAATCAATGTCTATCTGCTGCATTTCATGAAAGTTTAAACTTGAGGTGAGGGACATCGGGTTGCCTTAATTGTAATGTAATGATTGTCTGCAATTCACCAAAAGTATCGCCCACATAATTTTTGTGTTGTTGTTTTTCTTCCACGAATTCTTCATAGATGTCCTAATCATTATACATTCTTAACATTTGAAAAACATTTATTGAATAAACCATTGAACCCTTATTCAGATGTTTGAGCTGTTTAATAGTTTTAATTAAAAAATAATAATAAAAAATGCATTACACACTCTGGAACACAGTTTCCATAGAAACTTCTGTGAGGAAAATGCACAACAGCAAAATCTGATCACCCATCCTACCCCTTCCCTACAAATTTACATCCCTTATAAGATCCTTAGAGGAATTTGATTTGAGGGCAATAAACAGTTAAAAATAGTATTTTAAAACAGACATATAGGAGTGAAATATGGGAGTTCATGTGAAAGACAAAGGGAAAGCATTTTTGACTCCTTATATCCTTATAATTTTTATAAGGAAAAAAATAATTCAGAGGTCCTATGAATCTGCAGTCATAAAAGAATGAGTAAAGGAGGAGACCCTGGATCCTCTAAACTCCATGTTCCAGATAGCCTCTAATCCCTAAAGTATAGGTGACTGATTTCTGTAAACAATACAGGAGTGGCGAGTGTCTAAATTTTCACTATCGCTAGTTTGCACTTGCTGGCAATGCCTCCTCTTTTTGCCACCATTTCATATTAAATATACATTATATAATAAAAAAATTTAAATGTATAAGAAAACACACTGCTACACGTGTTAAACCCCGCAGTTATACTCCTTGTCAATTTGATCCAGCAAAGACCCCCAGGGGAAACAAAATGCAAGAGGCACCAAAAGTTTAATGACCAATAAATAGCACCACTTAGACCTAATATTGTATACAGTAGAACAGAATAGGCTACCCTACGTTTTCCTAGAAATATACACCTCTACATTCAGTAGATTTTACAGAAAGATTCTACCATTCAGATTCAGTAAATGTTTAGATTGAATTAGTGCAGAGTTTCTAAAATGTTTACTTCTGTTGGTAAAAACCCATATCTGTAACAAACTTTCTTTCGGCTTCTCCCATCAGGGGTCGCCACAGCGGATCATCCGCATGTTTTGATTTGGTACGCTGGATGCCCTTCCTAACGCAACCCTCCCCATTTATCCGGGCTTCAGACCGGCACTTAGAGTGGCTGGGGTTGGTTCCCTGACCAGGGATCGAACTCGGGCCGCAGCAATGAGAGCGCCGCATCCTAACCGGTAGACCACCAGGTGACCTTAAAAAAACCCATATCTGTAAATACTCTAATATTGCAAGTAAACATTGAGAATCTGAATTAAACCAATCTGCTTACTCATCTTTACAGAACTGTAGGGATGCTTGGACACACCATGGAGGGAAACCCAAGTAATAAAAAAAAAGGTGTTCATTTTATTATTATTATTATTATTATTATTATTATTATTATCAAAGGCTATGCTTTGCTCTCCTTTCTGAAGGAGTCAGAAAAACAGTACCAAGTAGCTATGGAGCTCTGTACTAACATACACAGACTACCTTTAAGATGAATAAAACCTATGATCTAAAAATAATAGTGGTTATATTTAGAAGACTCAATTAACATAGATTATGGGTTAATGTGTAATCTCTGAACCCATATGCTTATTGTTCTTGGTGAGCATTAGGTGTTAGGGGTTCAGGCCATAATGATTCACAATCATGACTCATTTGCTCTCTGCTTGCTTTCAGCATTAAAATTCTAAGAGCAACATGATTGGTGCTTATTAGAAAGAGCTAGTTTTAAAATAGGAACCAGTGGTTTAAATATAAATATGCAGTAAAATGTAAGTTAATGAATAATTAATGATTTAATGAGTCACCTACCAACTAAATGATAAGTATGAACAATTGAGTGCTCTAAATAAAACTAGGTACTAATCTTTTTGTAATTGCAGAACATATTTTATTTGTGTACCTACAGTATATACCTAGATGCATATTGTGTGAATAGTCTAGGTGACTGATGTATTGTCCAAAATAGAAGCTGCAGGTATGAAAGGCAGCAAATCAGAAATTAGGCATCACAAATGGCTCATCATTAACCGTAATTTAACATCAATGCTTATAGCTATTATACAAGTAACAATAGTGCGTTAGTCTTTCATCTTCCTCCTGATTTGTGTTCATGCAATTTGTTCCACCTCAAATAATGCTTTCAAACTGTGCTAGCTCCAAAAGCACTTGATTAACACTCCATGAAGCGGACTCTTCATAACAATTTCATTTATATATTAGTCTGTCCAAATTCCTACTATATCTTGTGTAGGATATCAGGAGGAAGCGTGTGTCCTGGCATATTAGAGGGTATACACACACATTTTCAGTCACCAAAATGTCACAGAATTGGTAGTGACCATTGATTTTTCTTGATTTTCGAGTCCTGACAGCATGAACACTATCTGCAGCTGTGCTCTGAGAAAATGGTGGCCAGTGTGTCTGGCAGTGCCATGTTGTATCAGAAAGATCACTGCAATCACAAAGATGGACCTCTCAGAGTTACCCATAGAATTCTAACCATCAACATTGCTGTGTCACTAGTGGTACTGCTTGGAGTTTCAAACAGAAGAATCACTTCAGATTAATTTTTTTACTATCCAGTGAAATTCTGGATTGCACAGAGGTCAGTGTTTTATCAGGACAATAAATAGAACACGTTGTTGTGTTTCTACAAATAAAACATCAGAAAAAGGTGTATCAGTTTTGCATGAGATTTCAGTTTCAGTATACTTTAAAAATGGGAAGAATAGATAAATGAAACATTAAAATTCTGTACAGTATGAAAACGATATAAACACTTGTATCAAGACTTGCTGACAGAAAGGTTTTCCTGAGTCCATCTTAAAATTTATGATAAATGTCCTGTTTTGGACAGACCAGAAAGTACATGTTTTTACAATTAAAAATCAGTGTTCTAGGCCAATAACTCTGACAGTTTGGTCATTCCTCACTATGGATGAGTTTGTTGTGGCCTACACAGCAAAATGGTAGATGCAAAATCCCTAACTATAGGGTTAATTTCAAATTTATTATATCAACATTCTTCCAATTCTGCTTGACATTTGTCTAAAATATAATGGATGATTAAAGGCTTAAGGTCAGAAGGTTGGATTTTACACTCTCTTATTTTCTCTATTATGGGAATACATGAACTTTAAAGCATTCAACGATGGGTACTTCTGAGCTTGGGCCATATTTCTGGGGGTTTCTTGCTGTTTATTATTATTATTTTTTTTTTATAAAAAAAAAAAAAAAAAAAAATGATGTTGAAAAAGTACTACAATATTTCCCCATCAGGATTAACGTTTAATTGATACTGGTATCTGTTTATTATTAATAAATCCACTTACATTTAAAATATACCATTCAATATTATTTAAAACTTAAAACGGGAAAAAGTGTTTGAGAAACCAAAAAAGACATTTATATAAAAACATTAAAAAAATAAAAAAAAAACACTTTTTTGGACATTTGGATAAATCTTGGACACTGGTGACATCAATACACTCATCAAAAGCATGAAGGTAAGGTCCAGACCATAAATGTAAAAAATCTAATTTAATTCCTTTGGGGTTTTATTTAATTAAAATATTAGTATATTTAGTGTACAGAAATATCCCTTAAGTTCAATACTAAGCATATGTACTTTCAGAACCAGGTTGCTGAATGCCTTTTCCACACAATATAATCACCACAATATGCAAACCGAAAATAAACATTTGGTATACATGAAAGTAAATTTTGAAACAAAACTTTCATACAACACTCAATCTCCTGAGCATGTGCAAATGTTTTAATTAAAATGCTTACTAAAGTAAACCTCGACTTGATCAAATTTAAATCATCAATTACTACACTTTTATAAGGAATATACTGTTTAGGTTAAATTCCTTATTTCGATTACATTTTCAAAACTTCCTCAAGACAACCTTATCCAGAGCTACTTCCAGAAGTGTTATGGAATATCCATCAAAAAACACATTATGCTGGCTCACTAGGTCAGAAAGTAAAAAGGTTTTTATATTCTTTGCATTAATTAAACAATATTAGACTCTATAGAGAGAAACCCAAGACAAACCTATAAATTAAAGCAATAAATGTTGATTGAAATATAACAAATGCAGTGTCTCAGTTTAAATGAGAGTCTGAGCCTGTTTGTCTGCACATAGCAATAAGCCATACACCAATGCCTCAGCTGAAGGAGAATTTAGAGCTTGCATATGATTATTAGTTAAAAAATCTGTCACAGAACAGAGTCAAGGTAACTGCTAGTTCTGCCTGTCAGCCTTGGTACAACCTCATAGCTCATTTTGTGTCCCCATCTATCAGAACTTAATGCAGTTTTGTGGGTAGCACTAGTAATACATTGTAATAGAAACATAAAAGAAACATAACTTTCTTTGAATTTATTGTTACCACTAGTAACACACTATATAATGTTACATATAATGTATTAGAGTTACAGGTCTGCCACAGTTTGATAAAAATCAGTTGGAAGCTAAGCTTTCAAGATTAGCTTCATGGACAGCTGCCCCTTTAAATACAGCAGCACATCAGTAAATCAACAGCATGGATGGGCTCTCCAGCTGTCCTAATGCAGCCAACATCTGTCTCACCAGCTGATCACAACCAGCAATTAAAAACACCTGATATCTCTACCTGCATCAAAGAAAACTTTGTGGATGCTTTTAAGAATTTAACACTAGATTTTTAAAGTCAGACCAGATTTTTTTCCCTTAAAAAGTAAGGGTGGGGGTATATTTAGATCAAAAACATTGTCAAAATTCATAGTTAGGTGTTTGTCAGAAACTCGGTTCTAATGTTCTCTTTAGTAAGGTTACTAATTATAGGGACTAAAGAACAGAAATGCAAAAAAAAAAAACCATCAAATCAAAAGAGAAAGAAGCTAAATGTAAAATGCGCTATAATTAAAGCCTAAAAAACAATACATGAATGTAGCTGCTACCCAAATTGCAGGTGTGCACCAGTCACGTAAACATATACTGCAGAAATGTCAATCATAATGGCCTGAGGAACCAGCAAGAATGCTTGAAAGATGAAAAGGCTGACAAACTGGTGGAAGACAAAAAAAGATGATTACACAGACTAAAAAAAGAAACATTGAAAAAAAAGAAATGCACTGAAAATGTATTGAAATTCAGTGACATTACAGTTTAGCCAGCTACTTACAAATAGACAAAAAAAGTGTAAAAATAATTAAATTGATAGTCACAAAAATAACATCTTGTTAGTGAAAGTGTCCATAACAGATTTGATGTAACAGCTTTGAGTCATGCTTAAACACATGCCTTTCAGGTATTTTTTCAGTCATACTGATTCACTTATTGAGCTTACATTACTCTGTTTAATTGCATGCTTCAGCTCCATATGATTGAACAGAGTTAAATTAACACCGTTTTGCACATTCTACTTATCTGAATGTGCAAGTATTTTCAAACATTGGATTAAAAACCTCTACATTCACTCCAAAACTGGGGGTCAAAACCAATTCACTGCTGCACAACAGCCATATTTCTGCTATGATATTCTACTGCACATAATTATAAAATGTATTTAATAATATAGCTATATTTTTTTTTTATCAGTGAATACATCCTGAAATTTTTGTAATGCAACTCATTTGCATTAACACTACATGATCAAGCTTATGCCACATAGTAGTTACAACCACTGCACTATTCAAAACTTAAGTTTAGAATAAGCAACAGAATCATGCTTTTACAAGGAACAATTTTGAAGGTATATTTTCAAGACAAACTACAAAAGTCATATTGTATTATAAACCTAAAATTTAACTGCTCACATAATCCCTTTTTATTCCTACTGTTGGGAAGAGCTCATCAATTCATTCTTATGGCACATCAATGAGGTTAAAATTAAGGCTTTATCTGGAGCATTTGCTGCGCTGGAGGGTAGTCTTAGTTAGCCAAGCTTCAATACCATTTAAACTTTGCCAGGGAAGCAAAAAACTAATAATAACACAAACTTTTCAAAAGCTAGAAGTGGGAGACTGTCCAGGATTGCAGGAATGATGAACAGGACCAAATACAGAAAGGCCTTAAAGAAAGTGAGGGGATAATCTTTCAAATGTGTAATGGACCACAGACTGAGGTAAAGAAAAATGGGTTAGCATAAACACAGCTGAAGCACACAGCTAATGAAAGAGTGAAGATGCTTTTGAACCAGGATGTTTCAGAATGTCCTAGTTGACATTGAAACCATTCCTGAAGCAATTTTCCTCTCCTTGCCTTGAACATGTTAGCATTAGTCTTTTTTCCTTGCCAAGCCACTCCTTTCCTGGCCACTGACTTTAAGTCTAAATACTACTGAAGCCTGGCTAACTCAGGAAACCCTCTAGCACAGAACTGGAAATTGAACATGGCCTTTTTACAATAGGGTGAAGAATGGTGGTTTCTTTGAGACAAGTAAGGAAGGACAACCTGACAGGACATGGCTGGAAAGCTCATGATAAAATCCTTCACATTAAAGTTGCAGGCTGAGGGAAAGTAAACGTGGTTCATGGTGGCCTGAAGAAAGTCACAGAGCATCCAATGTGCTTTTTGTAGTCGACATGTTCCTCACAGTGCATCAAAATCTTATCTGTCCATTGCTGCAGTTTTCTAAAGCTCAGCACTGGTAGGCTTTTAAAGTGAGGTTATCTCCTATACAACCCAGAGTCCACCTGAACACATTTGTTTTATGAGCCTTCCTTTTGCATAATAAATCAATTAGGGTGTTGCATTTGATATTCATTATACACGTGATAGTTATATTTGAGTTATAGTGCAAACAAACCTCCCTCTGTACTTGTTTGATATTCTGACTCACCATTTTAAAATGTATATAATCTTTTCTTATAATTGCAACAAATGCATTCAAAATGTCTAAAGTAAGAGGCAATGTTTCATTTGAAAGACCACATTCAGGAATTCATTTCACTAGAATAAAGCAAGATCAAAAACACAAACTTCACTAAACCAAAAACAAAAATTTCAAATGGGTCCCCAGGGGAATAAGGAAAAAGTGATCAAAAAAAATAAACAAAATGCCACTTACCCCATTCCAGGAGTTGTCATAAGATTTTATTCCAACTATAGACTAACACACTATAATTGCTAAACTATTCTCTTCTCTTTTATACTTCATTCTCAAGCAGTGCCTTTGTACTCAGCAGCTCAGCATGGAGATGGCTCCCCCTAGGGAGATGGAGGACACACAAACAGTCAAGCCAATACAAAGCACAAAACACGTGTTACATAACCCCTAATAATATTTCTTCACCTCATTGATACCCCTAACCTTTCCATGTTTTCTAACAATAAAATTATTATTTAAAATTGTGATTTTGAAACAATAAGTAATTATGTTTCCTTGTTTGTTTGTTTTTAGGTCTGTGTCCATATGTCTGTGAAACAAAATGACACAATGGCATTATATAATGCAGTTAATGGAACACAAGAAACCACTAACAGTAATTATCTCCAACAGGAAATTTAGCACTGAAATTAAGCCAACACTTCAATTTGTACTTAAGTACTGGATATTGTCTCCAAATGGAACATGAGTCAATAAAAATAGGAAACAATCAGAGGAAAGCAATTTACAATCAAATTCACTTTATAAGTAACAATAGGACCCTGTTTACCACTAAATAAATCCCCAAGAAAGCAATTAAATACACACTAGCAGCTCATTTAAATGATTGGCATTGACATTAGTGTTTGCATTCAGACCAAAGATTTCTAGTGTGGCCTCTTAGATTTTAAACTAGCAAGTGATTATGAAACACTACAAAAGCCTTTCATCTCCTTTTTACCTGTGTTTGAAAAAGCCAGGTCTTGCTTTTTTTTATCATCCATGTGAGGAATTTCACAATCTCTGTTTTCCTTTGAAATAAGAAGCTCTTTATTAAGTAACAAAGCTAGAATTAATTTATAGCATCTGCTCTGACTTATGTATGTATATAAAAAAAAGCATAGGCCAAATTTAAAAATAAGACAGAAGCGAATGAGCAGTGGGATGTGCTGGCAGCAAGTGTTCATTTGGAGAATGAGTCTGAGGAAAAGCAGATTAAAGCTTAAGGCTGAAGGGGCTTGGATCAGGACTTGGAATATGCAAATTAAAAGGAGAGTGAAACATTTCATGCTCCATGGCATCTTTAGGGACATACCCAGGCTCTTTGTGCCATGCACAGAAGGCAGATTAGTTAAAAGCTAAATGGGCTGTGTTAAAAAATAAATGGACTGCTAATGTATTAATGGGCAATGTTCATTTCTGCAGGCACAAGATTATATAGTCAATACACACTATGCATGTTTAGAGAGACTTCTGGGTATGTTCTGTATGTAGTGTATATTCTCATCAGTTTGTAAAATGTGTTTTTGTATAAAGTAATTAGTGCACATTTTATTACAAGTTATTTAAAGCATAGTCATGCCCATCGATATTTGGCTTATGATGAAGTTATTAATATTTTTGGTTTCTATCACAGTATGTTGCATTTGGAATTACGGTCAGCTTCAAATGTATTGGAACAGCAATTCCAATACTTTTGTTTTTGCAATATACTGAAGACATTTAGATTTGAGATTAGAGGTCATTATGAGACAGTAGATCCTTATTTTCTGATATGTACATCTAGATCTGTAGAACAACTTAGATCATGGCATCTTCTTTATTATATGAACATATTTGTCTAAAAGTGAAACTGAGGTAAATAGAACTTAATAAATACATATAATTGCATATATCTTGCTTGTAATGTTTATATAAATATATAATACAACAAGATGCAAGCTCAAGCCATGAGAATGCTGTACCTCATCCATGCTTGACCAGAAAACATGTATGCTTTGGATTGCTTTGGATATGCTTCCTTCCTCCACACTTTGACCTTACCATCACTTTGTTAGAGGTTAAACTTGGTTCAAGAACATTTGTGTCTTGTTTGTCTATTTCTTTGCAAAATCCAATCTGGCCTTCAAAATTTTACTGCTAATGAGTGGGTTGCATTTTTTTTTATATTTCTGCTCACAAATGGTGAGAACAATCTTCTTCAAATGGTGGAATGTGATTCCTTCACCCCTTTCCCCATGGAGGCTGCTGGTAAAACCACTGTCTGTTTCTTTCTTTTTCTGACATTTTTAATTGTTGTATAGCCTATGCCCAATGCTTGTCACTGGATCTGAACAATATTTCTTGTAGCCTTGCTTTTCTCAACTAAACAACTCTCTGGTCTTTATGTCAGTTTATAGCAGACATTCAGAGCTATCAGTTGTCTTAACAATCAAATGTACAGTAATGGGACACACATAGGCAACAAGAAGGAGAGTCTAATTCTCTAATATATTTTACATAAAAAATTAGTGGGTTAAATTATTTAAAACAAAATCTATAAATAAATATCAAGAAATGAAGCATGAAATTCTGCTCTTTTACATGTATGGCTTACTTCAGAAAAATGTAGATAATTTATTAAATATATTTAAATCATGTTGCTGCTCCACTGTTTCCTAAACTAAGAAACAGATGGATTTCAAATGGCAGCCATTATATGACTTGGTTAAAAATAACTAATATTTTAGACAAACAATAATACTGCAATCATCTAAACACAAAGCATATAATCGTGATCATTTTTTACACAATAAGATGATTTAAGTTTCATCTATCAAATCATTCATTTTCCATATTGCTTGTCCTCTGTAGGGTGGCGGTGTTGCAGAGGCAGCATTAACCTTATTTTCATTCAAAATGAAATACAAAATGAAATGTTTGGGATATTCATCATTTGATCTCAAATCCAAATATTTGAGTGTACAACAAAAAAGTAAAAGGAATTTGCTTTGCCATTTTATGCATCTTGAGGGGACTGTATATAATGACTGCCAAATGTGAAACCCCAAAATACCAAAAGTTTCTGAACAAAACAATCATTAATCAATTTGTAATTTTTAGTACTTTAATGCAAATACTTTTCTGTCATTGACTGCCTTTTGTCTGGCAATCAAGGATCCACCAGATACTGGGTTTATTATTTAGTGGTACTCTGCTAGGCCTTTGGTGCAGATGTTACTAAAGCATTTTGCCTACAGTTTTGCCTTCAGCAAGGGAAATACATGCTCAATTGGATTCAGGTCAGGGAATTGACTTGGCCCTTGCGGAACATTCTAGTTCTTTGCTCTAAAAAGAAAGTCTTGGCTTGATTCTGGAGTATGCACTGTGAAAGAGACTTGAGCAAAGAATGAGTTTTCAAGCATTTGGCTAAATCTAAGCACATTCTTTTTTTCTATAATGTAAAGAGTATATACAATATATACATTTACATTTTGCTTTTATTGGCAAATATTTGAAGGGTTAACAATGGTTCACATCAGATGCTAAGAACCTCCACCTTGCGCATTTACTTCATTTCACCATTTGTTGGGAATCTGGGAAAGAATTTAACTGTATTTTTTCTGGATACTTCAGTGCTTCTGAACTCATCTGTGCATTCTTTCTTTTTAAAATGGTACCAAGTAGGCCATGCCTAATATTTCAGATATTGCTGTCAGGGGACGAACGAACAGGAGGCGGAAGCCAAATATAGCTCGCTCGGGTTTAATAAAGGGAGTTACACCAAAACACGAACAGCGATCCTTAGATGAAGAGAGAGCAGTCCGAGGTGCGCTTGGGGAAAAGCGCAGCCAGTAAAGGATGGCAGAGTCCGATTAGAACGGAAAGCATAGGGTCATGCATATATCACAAACACATACAATAACGGATGGGGAGTGAGTGTGAGGGGTTTATGTAGGAGTCAGGGATGAGTGCTTAACGAGTCCCAGGTGTGTGTGATGAAGTCGGGAGCTTCAGAGAAAGCGGCAGCATGACAGCCACCAAAGGGGGCGTGGCAGGTGGATTCCTGACACCACCCCCCCTTAAGGGGCGGCACCTGGCACCCCAGACCCACATACGCCTGGTGGGCCAGGGCACTCGGAGAAGGGCCTCGCCATCCGTCCAGGGTCTAAGGGGACCTGGTTAGAATCGCCGCAGAACCGGTTGGAGAGCTGGAACCAAACAATGCCTACTCTGGAGAAACAGGGCAAACAGGGGCGGAGCGATGCCCACTGCGAAGGTCTGAAGCAGAAAGATGTCTACCCTGGAGACCTGGAATGGAGCAATGTCCTCGGCGGAGACCGGAGGCTGAGCGACTTCCTCGGTGGAGTTCTGGAGAGGAGCTATATCTACCACGGAAACCTGGATCGGCACGATGTCCTTGGCGACGACCGGAGACGCAGAGATGTCACCTTCAGGGGAGCCCGGGAGCGAGACGTCGCCTTCAGGGGAGCTCAGGAGTGAGACGTCACCTTCAGACGAGTCTGGGACTGTGACATCACTCCCGGATGGCTCTGGAAATGACCTGGGGCTGTCAGAGGGACCTTGGGCCGCAATGGGGCTCCCCACCGGGTCTTCACCCTCGGAGAGACATAGCAGAGCGAAGGTACTAAGGCCCTGGGATGGTGTCTTCACCCTCAGTGGAACCTGGGACTGACACACCCTCCTCACAGGCATTCGGAGGTGAAACGTTGCCTCCAGCGTGACTTGTGGGCGAGACGTCACCTTCAGAGGAACTAGGAGACAAAATGTCACCTTGAGAGAGACTCTGTTGTGATGCGTCAGCGTCTGAGGAGCTCAGAGGCGAGACGTCGCCTTCGGATGAGCTCAAGGGCGAGACGTCACTGTCGGAGGAGCTCAGGGGCGAGACATCGCCTTCCGTGGAACTTGGAGGTGAGCCGTCGCCCTGTGAGGAACTTGGGGGCGAGAGTTTGCCGACAGAGGGACTAGGAGGCCACACTTCCCCTTTGAAGAAGACTGGATGCGAAACAGGCCTTCCGGAGGGGTTTGGCGACAACGTTTTGTCTGTGTCACGGTCCGGTGGCGGTACAACCTCCTCCTCGTGGCCTGGCGGCGGTACGACATCCCTGTCACGGCCAGGCAGCGGTACGACGTCCTTTTCACGGCCAGATGGCCGTGCGAAAAGCGCAGCCGGTACAGGATGGCGGAGTCCGAATGGAATGGAACGCACAGGGTCATGCATATATTGCGAACACATACAATAACGGGCGGGGAGTGAGTGTGAGTGAGGGGTTTATGTAGGAGTTGGGGATGAGTGCTTACGAGTCCCAGGTGTGTGTGATGAAGCCGGGAGCTTCAGAGAAAGCGGCAGCATGACAGCTACCGAAGGGGGCGTGGCAGGTGGATTCATGACAATTGCATTGATGGCTTTGTTCTAAGTATTGAGTTTCACTGGCAGTGACAGCTCTTTGGACTTCATAGAGTTAACAGCAACATATTATAACACAGTACTTTATATACATGATATTTAAATGTATTCCTTTGATAATCTGTGATAATAATACTTTATACTTGCCTGATGCAACACTTGTGAAACTAGCACAAAAGTCAAGGGTATGTATAATATAAAAATAATAATACACCCTTTTTGAATTCTTTAGTTTAATGTATCAGGAAATAATAATGATCATCTGGTTCCTAGTGAGGTCTTAAAATTAGGTAAATACAACATAAGATAACCCTCAAGACATGATTTAATACTCTGTGCCATTATTTATTTTACAAAAATAAAGCCGAAATGGAAAAGCCATTTAAGACTAAGTTCACCTTTACTGATTCAATAAAATTTGAGAACCTTAGTAGCAGCCAGGTGCTTGCCAGGTTTGCAATTGCAAAGACAATTGTTGCAGCTCATCAATTTGTGAAGGGTTATAAGGCCATTTCTGAATATTTAAGTCAGTCATTCTGCAGTTAGGAACATTATTCACAATTAGAAATCTTTCTTAGGTAGTGGACAGCACAGTAAATTTACCCAATTTCAGACCATGTAATGCTCAGGAAAATTGCAAAAAAGTGTCTGAGTTACATTGCAGATGTAACTTTACAGGCCTTATTTAGCATGTTAATTTCATAAAAGTACAATTAGAATTAGACGCAACAATTCTGTTTAGTGATAAAAAGGTGATGATTTGGGCACTTTTGCAATGAATAAATTCCTCTGTATACTGAAGTGTTCTAGAGTTAAATGTAAGGGCATATGTCCAACAGCTAAAGCTTGACGGAAATTAGGTAATGCAACAGAACAATGATCCCAAGCACACCAGCAAATCTATAGAAGAATGGCTGAAAGAGAACCATTGTTTCTTTAATTTTCTACCCAACTGTAGTACTCAAACATAAACTGCACAGGCAGGGTATTGATTCCAACAATAGTAACATAGTGTAACTTACATAATAAGACAAGTTTCAATTAATAAATTAAAGGAAAAAATGTTTTTTATTGTATGTTCCTACCAGTTCTCCTGAAGTTCACCTAGAATCTATTTAAAGGTTTTGCAAAAGCTATTTCACTCTGCTTTATCCACATTTTGCTTCTAATCAATGTCTCTAATCCTTCCTCCATTTTGATTTAGTTGTAACATAATAATCCAGGTAATGAAAAATGAATAGGAGCGATCATGAATAAAGCAAAGGCTGATGCATTAGATCTGTTGCATCTGATTAACCTGCGGTCAATCAATTGGAATCTCTTTCTTGTGGCAGAAGTTGCAGTCTGGACCTCCTCTTCTATTTTCCCCACATAGCAAAAGTTACGATCATCTGCCACTTGTGAAATGTTAACGCCTCATTAACCTTCCAGCACTTCTAGACACTTTTTATGTGAAAGAGAGAAAAAAAAATAATACGATGAGGTAAAACATATGGATGGAAGGAAGTGAAACCCCAGACCTAGTTGGAATAGCAGACGGAAAAAAAAGAAGTAAAAGAACAACGTCAATGTGTGTGCCTATTTTCAGCTTTGAGGAGTTCTACAGAACTAATTTTATACCCTATGTTTAACCTGTTAGCATGCACCCCCGCTTTTGGGATTCACAGCTGAAAATGACCTATCTAAATTTAACAGTGTGTCAGTCTGTATACAATTTGCTTTCTGCATAACACAAACCACTTAAAAACAATCAAACAAATGGTGCATGTGTGCATGCATGGATGATTTTAGAAAGATAAATCAAACGATGTAGGGTTCACCCTGTCAGGCAATGTGTGTATACATGCAGTGGATAAACTCAGCAGTTTCATGTGTCTCATGTGTACAATTGCAAACTATAGTTTGGGTGCAACATTTAAAAATAATAGGTGAAAAGGAACTGGTAGCTCATTGTTAAGAGATTGGACTTGTGCTCAGAAGGTCATGAGTTAAAATTCCAGCAACGCCAATGCTGGGCTCTGGAGCAAAGCTCATAACCCCCAACTGCTTGGTTGTATAAACATGATAATTGTAAGTTGTCCTGGAAAAAAGTGTCTGCCACATATTATAAATGTAAAATAAGAAGTGTAATTTTCTGCCCAACTGCATAGGCGCTTGACTGCACAAGCGTTGGTCTAAATGGAAAATACATTTTACAAAGCCTAGATCTCTGTCTCTTTTGATTACTCCAAAAATATATGACTGAAACAAAATGAAACACACACTCACTTCGCATAGATGGAACGCTTTTTTTTCCAAGGACATTCCAAAACAATTAAATTGTGCTTTGGCTAACTTTTCCATCAGTCCTTAAAACTTAGAAATCAAAGATTGATTTTGGATGTCAGCCAATTTCATTCGATCACAAGTGCATTAAACGGTAGGGAAAAAAGCAGACTGAAATCAAAGTTCAACTATTTCCAATGTATTAGTTATATAGACACATGAAACCAGGCTAGAAAGACAAACTGTTGTCATGCTGCTGGGTGTTTCTGTTTAATGCATACAAATTACAGCAATTCCATACGCAAAATTATGAATGGTCTAATCTTCATCTATTTTCTTTGTATCTTGTTAGGATGATAATTGAAAAAAGTAATTTATTCTCAATTCTGCGTCATTGTTAGAAGTTTATATAAGATGTGCAATGAAATCAAATGCAACTGTCAGTACAGTGTGGTCTATAAAATGTGTTCTTTTCCAGCAACCATTTTGGTGTTTCTTCTTAAGAGACAATACTATAGAATTGAAACTTGGATATATTTTAGAGTAGTCAATGTGCAGCTTTTGTAGCAGTACATATTTATTGTCCTCTAAAAATAACTCAACATACAGCCATTATTGTCAAAATATCTGGCAACAAAAGTGAGTACACCCTAAGTGTACATGTCAAAACAGTGTCCAAAGTGTCAATATTTCGAGTGAGTATCATTGTTATCTGGCACTGCCTTAATCCTCCTGTGCATGAAATTCACCAGAGCTGCGCAGGTTGTTGCTGGGATCCTCTTTCACTCCTCCATAATGACATCATAGAGCTGCTGGATGTTAGACATGGTGCTTCTGCCTTCTGCTTAAGGTTGCCCCACAGGTGCTCAATAGGGTTCAGGTCTGAAGACATACTTTGCCACTCCACCATCTTCACCTTCAGCTTTCTCAGCCTCATCTTGGTGGTTTGTTATTATGTAGGAACACTGCCGTTTGGCTTAGTTTCTGAAGGGAGGGCTTCATGTTCTGCTTCAGAAAGTCACAGAACATGTTGGAATCCATGTTTCCATAACCCTAACCCTTAGTACTTCTCACCAAGGCGTCGCCAGAGATGCTTTAAACTATCAGAGCCAAACGAGTTTATCTTAGTCTGATTAGACCACAGGACATGGTTCCAGTAATTCATGCTCTTGGACAGGTTTCTTCCACTTCTGCAACCTTTAAAACAATGCTGCAGCACTCATGCATATGTTTTTTGAAGCTATCTTCTGCACCTGATGCACAGCATGAGGACTCAACTTCTTCGAAGGACCCTTGCAAGGCCTGTTCTGAGTGGAACCTGTCTTGGAAAACCCCTGGCTACAGTACTGTAATTCAGTTTCAGTCTCAGGGTGTCTTCTTATAGCCTACACCATCTTTGTGGAGAGATTCTAATTCTCAAATTGTCAGAGAGTTCTTTGCCATTAGTTGCCATGTTAAACATTCAGTGGTCAGTAGGAGAGAATTGTATTTAAAGCACCAAAGTGTACTCAAATACACAAATTTGTATTTTCCTGTAAAGCAGACAAAAACCTGAACATAAATAGGACATGCGGTTTTGCATGGTTACATGGCGTACAGCTGTTATCACTTAGGGTGTATTTACTTTTGTTGGCAGCTATTTTGACAATAATGACTGTATTTTTAGTTATTTTTTGAGGACAGTAAATCTGTACTGCTATACAAGCTGCACATTGACTACACTAAAATATATCCAAGTTTCATTTCTATAGTATTGAGAAGATATATTAAAATGATTGCTGAAATGTGAGGGGTGTACTCACCTTTGTGAGATGCTGTACATGCATTGACTAGACTATGTGCATATTTAAATATTGTAACATTAAAAATATTGCAGTTATTTAACTTTTAACTGTTTCTTGGTTTTATATTTAAGTTTATCCAGACAACTAGCAAAAAAAAATCAAACGAGAAGTTCAACCATAAAGCCATTTTTACACTTGGCCTGAATACTTGAGTTTGCATCCAGGAATTATTCTAGGCTAGTTTGAGGGAAAGTATATTAATTGCAGGTTTGCTTTCACATACAATAATTCCTTCCAAGCCATGCATGTATTGCGAAAATCCATATGTCTTGTTTTTGCCGATGGGTTTCCAAAATTCTAGCTTCTAAATTCTATCTATTTTAAAATGTTTTCCATTGTATTTACACTGAGGTAAAGAACAGCACTTTTTATAAGCATGGTTTGCCATTGTGCAGAAATACCTGCAATACCTGCCAATCTCATATAACAATTCCTTTAGCGTGGTCTGGTTTTATATATAATTAGTATGGTGTCCCCTATCCTCTGTTGCCCATAACATTCCTTTCTTTACCATCATTGAACTTTAAACTGAAGCAACTTGAAAATTTTAACCAATCATGTTACTCAGCCTGCAGCACAGAGAGCAGATAGTTTCCACACCGTATGCAGCCCACACCAGGGTTCAGTGGATGCAAACCCCAGACCACTGTTTTCAAAGGAACCATGGATCAGTTCTCGGGATTGCTCCTAGGTGTAAAAACTGCTTTATAATTTCACAAAACAGAAAATGGCCCGGAGTCCAAAAAAAAAAAAAGGTGTATAAAATAACTTTAATCACATTATGCATCACATATTCGCCCAATAGCCTACAGTCACACTGACATGCCCTCGCTTCCTTTTGTACATTTTTCCTGTTTCAGGAATCCTACTCTAGGGACCCAATCCACTATGTGTCCCAGTTCCGTCTGTTCTTTACTGTTGTGTGTGCTAGAATATGTATCAGGGGGCAGATGTACACACAGTAAGAAAAAAATAACACCTGCCGGCTTTCAATGTATTCAACTGTACAAGCGGATACTTGAGACTGCTCACAGTCGGTGTGTGGTACAGGAAGTAATAGTACCATATAATTATTGCAGAATCATCAATAAAATAAATTCCAGGACACAGCTCATAAGTAACTGGATGTTCGTAATACAAGCTTCACCCAGACAGGCTGCTTTTATTTGGGTCTAGTTATTTTTGTAATTTAACCTAGATGCCTTGTGTTTGTGCTCTTATGTTTGGGTTTTTATTGATTTATTGATTTATGTTTTTATTTATTTATAAAAAAAAATTCATTGATCTATTTTTTTATTTGTGTGTATTTGTTTTTTTTAGTTTGCTTGCTTGCTTGCTCATGTTTGTTACATCACACAGGGACAGTATATAAAAAGTATTAATAACTGCAGTTGTGACTATTTTATAAAAACAAATCCTAATTGTTCTGTATATGGAACTAAACATAAATGGTTTGGCATCAAAACCTATATGTAGCATCTGATTCTGTTCGAACTTTTGTTGTTCTTTTTCTTCTTATAACCCCTTTATCCCAGCTTTTCCAGATTTACACTTGACCCTCTTTGCCTCTTTTGTTAGAACTAATTTTCTAGAAGTTTCTCTCAAAATATGTAATTATACTTTAAGAGGAATAAAAGTATAATACATCATGACCTTCCAAGGTTAAACTCATGAAGAGCCTGATGACATTTAGAGTAAGGTTAAGTGCATGTAGTTCATTGTGTAGTGCAGAGTACTCAATGACAAGTTCAGGTTAATAATAATCCATGATGTTCATAGCTGAAATACATTGCAAATAGTTTTTTATTATTATTATTATTAGTATGCTAAACAATAAAATTAACTCCTGTGGTGGATTTTTGCGATAACAAATATTAGACTTAAAATCCATCCTTTGCAATATCTTCTGTTCTGGCAATTGCATCCTCAAATATTTTCAAGAATTATAAGGGACAAAGATTTTGTCCTTTTGGCACACACATTCTGGAATTTGTCATTTTACCCCTCTTTGCTATAAAAATATACGTTTTTGGATGAAATGTGGTAAAAAAAAAAAAATCTTGAATGATATTGATCGTTGATCGTTGAACACGTGATAGGCACATCATGGTAAGCAGAGAGGCAGATGAACTGATGCACACATCATGCCTTAGTACTTAGAGCCTATCTTGAGAACTTCATGGCAGGAAAACACTGTACACTCGAATTCATTGGAGTGACTGTTATTATATCACTGATAATTACGTACTCATTTCCTATTTCTGCTCTGTAATCTGTAATACGACCAGGCACTAAAGTCCCCCAGAAGGTCTTCATGCTAGGTAACATTTCTTGTGTGAAAATTGTTTTTTTCACATGTATAATTACTCTGTGTGTCAAGTTAGTTTAACAAGCATTAAAATAAAAAATCTACTTAATAGCTATAATAATGTGACATTCTTTGAAAATAGAGGTATGCTGTAGGTGGCATATTACAAATTGTTATCATGGTTTTGAAAACAACAAGGTTTACAAAGCCATCCTACAGAACGCCATCCGAAGCTGTCTAGCTACACTGTCCATTGCCAACACCTTACAGTCTTCTTGCAGATTGCATCTCCTGCATTGGAGTGATCTCCTACACAGTCCACATGTGTGCACCTTTCTCTACTTTTATACGTCACCCTATGATTCTCCTTCTTCTTGAAATACGTAGACCTACCCATCACCTCCTCATCACCTCTGTTCACTTTACCTACATGACCATTGAAGTCTGCTTCAATCACTAATCTTTTCTTCCTAGGTACACCTTCTACCACTTCATCTAATTCACTCCAGAATTTTTCCTTCTCCTCCATCTCACAGCCCACTTATGGAGTATATGCACTGATGACATTTATCATCACCCCTTCAACTTCCAGCTTTACGTTTATCACCCTATCAGAAACTCTCTTCACCAACACTACACTGAAATTCTGGTTTGTGATCTGCATGTTAGATTTGGCACGTTGTAAGATGGATGCCCTTCCTAACGCAACCCTTCCTATTTATCCGGGCTTGGGACCAGCACTAAAAGTGCACTGGCTTGCGCAACCCTAATGGCTGGGTTAAATAATAATAATAAATCAGAACTGCTAAATGTATAATTGTTGTATACTTCAAAGAGTGTATAATAAATGAATCTGGATTACTCTGATAGCCAGTACTCAGTCCTTCCGAATCTGACTGGTTCCAGACACAAGGAATCTATTCCTCTCACTTAACACAATAAAATATGTTGGTGGAACGAAAGCATTCCCACATGAGACAGGTATCTAATAAAAGAAAGGTCAAAATCAGCAGCTCCAGCAAACAGAGGTGGACGCTGACAGGTCTGGTATTTACTCTGCAGGAGTTCCCATTGAGCGGGTGAACAAACTGAGAAGGAAGAGACACGTGCTTTAGTAAGGGACAGCTCACTGTATTTGCATTCTGCTCTTCACTGACAGCAGTAGAAGGCAGGAGGTAAGCGGGAACTCAAACTTGGTATTAACTTTATGCTACAAATGTTCCACAAAATCAGTGTGGTATTAGAATAAAAGGCTAAAACAGTAGGAAGACTTTGTCTAAAACTAAACACCTGAGGTGAAATCCAAATACATTTTTAAGATTGTAAGTTATATAAGCAGTGTTTATTATTTTATTAATAGCATCAGCAAATATATGACTCCATGTTTAATTCATTAACAAATTCATTGATATGTGACTTGATTGATAGATCAAATTTAGGGTTTTTGTGAAGTGGAAAAAAAAAAGTAGGTGAGTTGGCTATGCTAAAATTGCCTAGGGTCTGAATATTAAATAATATTATTTAAAAGAATGTAAATTAATAATACACTGAATTCAGTAATATCTCTTTACAATAGCCAAACCAGAATGGTGTGTGGGCATTTCAAAAGCAACTGAATAATGTTCTTTATAGTTATATTATATATATTTATCAAATAACACAGGAAAATAAATACCTATAAGCAGGCACAATCCGTTTACATCTACAAATACAGATATGAGAAGATAATTACAATGGAAACTGAATGTAAGTGCATTTACTATGCTTTAAAAACCCTTTTGCATATTGGACATCTGCCCTGGGTGGTTGATTATAATCAGATTGTCCACAGACGAGCTGAAATTAGTGTACTCAATAGTCATGGCTAGAAAGTAGAAGTAATTCCTCTGTAAATGGTACCTCCCTGAGCTAAATCCAATACAAAACAACAAGCATCCTGATTTTATTGTATTCGTGGAGGTTTTCTTTCTTTCTGCATTTATAAGTTAATGTTGACATTTATTCATCAAAAACTGTTCAGAAACTAGAATAAATTCAAGTGCCTGGAATGTGTCTGGTTCTGAATTATGATTCACACAATATTAAAATAAATGGGAATCTGAGACCAAATGAAGGTCTGTGGACACTAAGCAAACTTTAGAAACATTAGCCAACTGTGTTGCTGAACATAATACTGATGTTCTAAGGAAAGTTCTAAGTCAATGTCTATGATGAACCGTTTTACCCTACACCCTTGTTATATTTGAATAGCTCTTAAAATTCTAATACCAGAGGTCTGATACACACACAGAGCGAGAGCGAGCGAGAGAGAGAGAGAGAGAGAGAGAGAGAGAGAGAGAGAGAGACCCTGCTCCCACTTTCAAAGCATGTGATAATGACCTTGTGCCACAGAATTTGTACCAGGATCATTATGTACACGGTGTACCCGGGTGATAGCATGTTGCACCTCCTTTGACCTTCGGAGTAGCATAAATTCAACTGAGCATGCATTCTAAAAAACACTGAATGCATCATGCAGGATTTTTTTGCCATGCTGAAATGATTGCATTGTGTCCTTTCCACCTCATCTCAGAGATACTTGATAGAGCTAACATATTGCATGACTTGGGTAGCAAAGGGTTTTATGGCATTTGTAGGATAATATGTGTCTGAGAGCAACATTTTTCTCTGTAAATCATTTTCAAGAAAGAAAGAAAGAAAAAAGGAAAGAAAGATCTATTTAATCCATGTGTTATATTTTGACTCTAGACTTGTTACATTTGTAAAAACTCTTTGCAGAAGCTTCTGTTTAATACTTTTCTGTTTAATCCCCAATAACAAAAAGAAATGTCCTTTTTACAATGCATTGTACAACTATTTATTCTTCTGCATGTGCTCTTTTATCCATAGTAGAAATTTGTTAGGCATTCATTTTGATCTTGAAAGACAAATAATAAATAAATATATTACAAAGAATTATGCATAATGCATAACAAGGTGGTGGTAATGGGTAGCACTGCTATCACAGAAAACATGCACTCACAGGCTTCTCACCTTTAGATCCTCACTTATCAGATGAACCATATAAAAAGTCTGTGGATGCAATGGTTTAAAGTTACTTACATCTGCTAAAGCATAACTAAATGTGACATCTTTATGTACTGCTGTAACAGCAGGCCAGCACATTAGCACTGACTGCCAGCAAAGGTTTTGGATCTTAAAATGGATTTTTGATATATGTAACTCCACTGGAAACATTTATATTTTCCAATGTCTTGCCAAATGTTGTGCTTCTGTGTGTGTATTGAGTGTGTTTGGACTTTGACTTCATTCAGTGAATTCATGCAAAAAATATTTATGCTGTGCTCGATCCTCTGCCTTATCTCGTGTTTACTTGTTTGAATTTGGTTTGGTTTGGTTTGATAGTTGCATTACTACAAATGCTTGTATACTGCCTGGTTTAAGACAGTTGTCTGGGTTTGCAAGTCTAGATATTACTAGATTGTTTATTTTTGCATTAAAGCCTATGGATAGTCTCTCTATTAGGGGTCAGCTACTGGCAACACATGACTGGAGTTTCAGCATATATCAGTTGAAATGCTTAGAAAATGCTACCTGCGCAGTTCATGCTCCAGTAAATTGTGAATCCTCCAGCACAAGCTTCAAAAACAGATTCAGTCACTTTTAATTTCCCTATAGCTCTTAAAAGGAAATGCAAGGGTTTCTTCATGCAGTGCTTACTCTACTTTACTATCTTTTCTATATAGTACTTTTGTGATAGTATTTAAATCACTATGGTGTAATAATTGTTTCATGCAAAAGCAGTAGATTGGGCTACCACCAAGTAGCAGGAATAATCAAACAGTTAAACAGGCTAGCAAACTAGTCATCAGTTTAAAAGGACTTCCATCACCTGGAGTAAATAAACGTATCGCTCGTAATAGTTTACCAGGAAAACAAAGATATGGAACATGATCGATAAGCTACTTCATATTTATTGCAAAAAACTAGAAAAAGAGACTACAGAAAAAGACAGAGACTACACTCAAAACTGCATTTTTATTATTAATATATCTGGTAATGAACCCACATGTCCTCAATAATCATCCTGCAGTATCCCCTTCCCTGTTTATTTATTGATTTATTAATTTTTTATTGTGCAAACATACCCAGTAAGAAATGGCCGTATTTTGCTGATTAATTAGACCCAGCATGGTGGAAGCAAGGAACGCATAATATATTGGGTACTCCAAAGAAAATGTTAGGAACTTGTGTTTTAAATTAGCAAGTAAGTATAATCAACAATCACTACTCTCTACTGAACTCATTTAGCTGACCATCTAAACTTGTTAAGGGCTCCAGATCAATACAAAAGCTTTCTTTAAACCATTAAATTCATAGAAATGGAAACAAGGTATAGGCTAAGCAAAGAACCTAGGTCAAAGTTAAGCTGTGGAAAAAAAGAGCAATTTCTGGGAAGGATGTCAAGCATATCCCCAGAGGCACTGGCCAGGTGAGAATCGGTGTCACAAAGTTGTTAGAATGTACACTCACTGAATACTCTATTAGGAAAATCTGTATACCTGCTTATTCATGCAATTATCTTATCAGCTAATTGGGTAGCAGCAGTGCAATACATATTATTATGCAGATACAGGCCAGTAGCTCTGGGAAATGTTCACATCAACCATCAGATTTTTTCTCTGAGTCTGCAGTGGGCATTGGCTCACCAAAATTAAACACATGGCCTGGTCCAGTAAATTTCTTTTGAGGTACACAGATGGCAGGGTCAAAATTGGCTGCCAAGAACAAGAATCCATGGACCCAACCTTGCCTTGTTTCAACAGTCCAGGCTAGTGGAGGTGTTGTTATGTTATTGGGAATGTCTTGGCACCAATCAATCATCAATGAAATACCACCAACCTATTTGAGTATTGGTGCACCTGATTGAGGTGAAGAATTTTTTTTTTGAGAGCAACTGGAGCCCCTACGCAGTATTAATATAGTTTTCTTTAGATCGTCCTCAGAAAGTGTTTGTACCCCAGTCAGATTGTTTTGCTAATCACGTTCTCACTATTTTTCAGCCCTCATCAACTCTTGGCTATTCAAAAACTTAAAAAAAAAGAATCAGTAGATAAACAATTAAAAATATTTCCTTGCTTTCCAAAAATGCCATTTAACATTTAAGCTCTGGATGAAAGTCATGCGTGATGGAAGCGTAAGAAAATGCACAGTTTTGTCTCAATAAACATATGTACAGGAATTCTGTATCTGTCCACATTAAGAAGTCCTCCTTACAACTCCATAGTATTGTCCACATCCTTTTTATCTGTTTGAACATTTGAGGACCGATGACATAGTTGCCATGTCAAGTTTCCTACAGTTGTGGACAATCTAAATACAAAATTATGAGACAAAATAAAGTCCATATCCCTGCCCCAACCTAAAATATGCAAATATTTTCTCTAAAGCAAATCACCCTTATATAGATTGTGCTATGAATAAAAATAATGATATGAATAAAATCATTTGAGGGACTCCTGCAAAATGGACTTAAAATTTTACAAATAAATAAATGACTAAAAACAAATAAACTGTTATGTATCTACTGCACAAAAGCAACAATGGCAACTAAAATTAAATCACAAACAAATAATACACAAAATGAAAAACACAAAATAAAAAAACAAATATTAAACATTGTGGGTGGGACCATGAATGGGAGAAAATAACATATTTTTGCAGCAGCGAGTAGGAGCAGGACTAAACCTTGCGGGAGCAGGACTGAAAAATCTGTCCCGTGCAGGTCTCTACTATGGAGGAATATGTGCAAGAAGTCTTGGCACTAAGAACATTTGTCCCTCTACTTTACTGGCAGATGCTGTCTTCTTCTTTGGCCTGCAGTGATGACAGAGACCTAAATACCATTAAAGTATCATGTCCCCTTACAATTAGTGCCATCAGCCTTGTAACATGTTCAAGGGCCAAGATCTTCACTAGCTTAGATGTACACAGTGCATACATACTCGTCTTAGTTAAAATAGGAGATAACTGGAATGTGTCAAATATTTATTTGCGTCCTATAGACTGGACAGTGTCCCATCATTAATTCATTCCTTTGTAAATGAATACTAAAACAGTTCTTAAGCCACCACTCATAGTATTATTCTCCAAGCAGGCTATGTATAGCTGACATAGTCCTTTGATGACAGACCTTGGAATTTTCTTACTAAAGGTAAGACTCTGGGACTAATTGCTTTGTTGGCGATGCACCTCGTGTTTCCAGTCTGTGTTAGTTTCAAATGTACTAAAATAGTATAAAAGAAACACACAAAAAAAAACCTTTTACTAAAACCTGATCCTGTTCAAACTGTGGAATTTATTTTGCGAAATCATGACATCACCAAATGCAAATCAGATGTGCAGAGCATGCACTTGGTAAATTATGGGTTGCTGAAATTTCTCAACATACAAAAATAGTATGAAGACAGAAATGTTTAGTTAGGTTTGTTAATAACTGATTGATTGATGTGGCCCATTTTGTAGCCAGCTATATTTTTCTGCCTAATTCTATGATCTCCAAGCTCTGTACCTCTGCACTGCATAGTCTGCAAATGAACTCATTTGCTCTTTTTGTAATTTACATTTATTCCGTAAGAGTGCCTACATTTCCCACATCAGAATCTCTGTCTGGCTTGTCACTGTCCACACATTACCCTGCTATCTAGTTAGAGGTGAAAGCGCAGACTCTGGCTTTCATTAGTCCTCTTTTAGAATTTTATACATTTAAAATGGGATGATCAACTTTGTTTTGTTTTGTTCTGTTGTTGTGGAAATAGTCAGATTTAAATAAAAAAATGTAGACCAATAAGCTATCCATTGAATGATATTGTGGTTATAGTTAGCAAGCAGTGAAACTGTAAATTAAACTATGTGGACAGCCTGTTTATTAGCCACTGCTCTGTTGTTATCAAGCTCCAGTGCTCCAGTTGCAAAAAGAAGAACTGACAAAGGGATCCCTTGACAGTTTTTGTAAATCACGCTCTAGAGGTTTGTTCATGCTTTGTCATGGCAGGAAACAGCATTTCTAGGCTGCCACAGCAAAGCCAAGACAGTTTGTGTTATATCCCTGCAGTCTTTGAAACTCAACTCTGTGGGCATAATGTCATAGCTTAAATTAAAATCCAAAGGCAATCTGTTGCTTCATATGTTTTATGTGCATCTTGCATAGAAAGAAGTGATTATTCAAACCTTCCTGCCACTTACTGCTGAATGGCAAATGACAAATCCATGTACCTAGGTGGTCAGGTGGTGCAGACCATTTTTTTGCCAGGCTTCAACAATGGAATTTAATCCAGCCAAGCATGTCTCACTTGCATAAGCAGTCTGAGTGATTACTTTTCTCCTGTTGCTTTGACTTCTTTAGGTTTATGTGCATCGCCACTTTTCCTTAGCAGCAGGCAGTAATGACAGAAATTACTGAACGGTCATGTGTTACAAAACCACAAGTATGCCCAGCATGTTGTTTTCTATCATTTTGTTGGGAATTGTGAAAGAACTAATTTGGCTAGATCCTAAAATGGCTTAAGGCACATGTACAACTTTAATAAAACTTTAACTTTTATACTGTGACACTGATGAATGCACAGATGAAGACTTTGGTTACTTGATCTTAAAATAAAAAATAATTTCAGAATTTCTCAATCTGGAGCAACACACTGAAAGGTGTAATGAAATATAAAAAAAGGATGCAAGTGCAGGTAGAACCAGTTTTTATTAAACAGGCAGAATAATCCAAATCGAAATCAAAATGTGTAAACAGTGTCCAGAGAGGCAACAGATGCAAAATAATATCCAAGTTATCCAAACTGTGAACTGAACAGCTAAATAAGTCTAAGTAACGTGTCACAAAGTATGTCACACCTGTGCTCAATTAGTAACTAGGACATGCGGGATTAAAGAATGTGTGCAGTTCTGGTCAGCCATATTTGGAGGCTTTGGTGTTTGTTGAGAACCTCAGTCCCTAGCTGACTAAGACGCACAGACGCACAGTACTAATGACGTTAAACTTTGCTAATGTCTAAGAATTGTTGATTATACTCGCAGGACTTTAAAGGACTTGAGAGCCAATATGACTTTTCATAAAGTGACTTGGATTACGGGAACCAATGTGCAGTGAGCATTAAAGACAATAAGTATAGGAAACAGGTCAAATAAGGAAAGTACAACCAAATAGTTAAAACAGGTATACAAAGTCTAGCAAAGCTATAGGGATCAGAACCAGGGTAAACATTATACTAATAATAGTACAGATTTTTTACTGAACATGCTATTGTAGGTTGCTCCACCCACAGTTTTCACAATGGCCAACAATCTGTTTCCTTGCTCTATGCTGGATTTGCTGTTGCTACATTTTTCTAGCCAATTCCTCTGTTTGTGTCTGGAAGCTTGTGGAAGATGTGCCCAAAGTTCCAGGCCCCAAATTATTTTTTGGCTCTTTGTGCATGATGTGGATCCCTGCACAAAAATCATTGTTATGTGCATTCTGTTCATTGTCACTGGTTTATAGTTCTACAGTATTTCCCTTGTTTTGTAAGTTTCAATGAAAGGTTTTGTCATGCTTTATGTCAATTCAATTCTGAACCACACTACTTTCTTTCTGTGTTTTTATGTTTGCTCACATTTATAGTTGTATTCTGTTTAGAACCGTGTTCTGTTTGTCGAGTTTCTGATCACAGATTGTTAATTTACTCCTTACTTCCTTTGTTATTGCTAAGGAGTATGATGAAGCATTTGGGTTTGCCCACCAACAAAGCATTCTGATCTCATGCATGTATATCCTGTCAATGATAAGCACTGCCAATTACTAGAATATTAGAATTTTTCTTGTTCCTTTGAAAGTTTTTGAAGTATTTATTTTGTCATATAATATTGCACAATCAATTACATTTCAAATGAGAAGGATGATACGTCTATGGTTTTGAAAGCCGTAGACGTATCAAAAATTATAGGAGCTACTACCTTTTTTGCTGGGTTTGAAGGAACTGGATTTTTACATGTTTGGGGAACATTTTAATTAGATTAAAATCTACTTAAAAAATAGACTCAAAAATATGTATGTGTTTTCAGTAATTTTTATTTTCTTTTTAACTCATACATACATACACATACATACATACAAACATACATACAAACATACATACAAACATACATACATACATACATACATACATATAGAGTGCATGCCAAAAGTCTCAGATCACTGATTGAAAGTCAGGTCAGTCAAATGTTTTGTCAGATCAGAGTCAGGTTTATGAATATGTAAATATTTTACACTTCTACCAATGTACTTTTGTAACTAGCAATGACAAAAATTAAAGTTTAATCTAATCTAATCTAATCTAATCTAATCTAATCTAATAATCAATCTAAATTGATGAGCTAATGATCATCAATTTAATTTCTAGGTTAAAACACAGTCATTAATTAAAACAGAAACAGCAGTGTAGGAGGCTTAAAACTGTGTGAGGAACAGCCAAACTCTGCTACAATAGTGAGGTTGTGGAGGACAGTTTCATGTCACAGATCATACACCATGACAAGACTGCAACAAGACACAAGATAGTTATAATGCATCAGCAAGGATCTTTCCCAGGCAAAGATTTCAATGCAGATTGAATGTGCTGTTTGAGCTATTTTGAAGAAGCACAAAGAAACAAGTAATGTTAAGGACTGTAGACGCAGCGGTCAGCCAAGAAATCTTAATGCAGCAAATGAAAGACACATCATAATTACGTCTCTTTGACATTAGAAGATGTCCAGCAGTGGCATCAGCAAAGAACTGGTGGAAACCAGTGGGATCCAGGTACACCTACATCTACTCTTCAGAGAAGTCTGGCCAGAAATGGTCTTTATAGAAGAATTGTGGCTAAAAATCTTTTATGTTGATACAAGGCCAAGTATGCACAAAAACAAGGGAACTCGGGTGCAGAAAAATGACAACAGGTGCTCTGTTCAGATGAGTTAAAAATGTAAATATTCGTCTGTTCCCGGAGGCAAGTTGTTTGCCAAAGGGCTGGAGAGCGGTACAATAATGATTCCCTTCAGGCAACTGTAAAGCATGGTGGAGGTTCCTGGGATGTTTGAGGCTGTCTGAAAATTGCAGGCAGATAATTATCAATCATGCAATACCATCAGAGAGTTTGATGGGCCCCAAACTTTGGCAGCAGGACAATAATCCCAAACATACCAATGTCATTAAGAACTATCTTCAATGAAGAAAAGAACAACGAACCCTGAAAGTGATCTCCTGGAAGAATCTCTAGCCTTTTGATTTTACATGAATGTTAACACAGCTCATGTGTCATTTTTTTCAGGCACCTCTCTCTCTTTTTCTAAAACTTGTCATTATTTTCTTAAAATCTGTGTACATCTCAAAGCAAACTGTCAGTTAAAGCAGTGGCAGAACCACACTTGGCAATGTGTTGGTCGACCCTGTTACATGCTCTTTCTATTCCTTAAACTCTGTGACTCAAACTATTATTAAAAATCTAAAGCTTGCCAAACTGGCTCCATTTCAATTTAGTCTCATTAAATTTTCTTTTTCATTTTGGAGTGAATATGTTCCTAAAAAGAACTGCTGTTCTTATTATTATCTATATCATCCTAAAGAGGAGTTTTCATTTCAAATTTTCAAAATTTTTTTTTTTGTATAGCACTTTTAACAATGAACATTTTCCCAAAACAGCTCACAAAATTAAGTAGATTATACATATTACTTTTACATTTATAAATCAGTGCATTTACATTTATTTCTTATAAGTTTATCCTGACAGTGGCAAGTAAAAAAAAAATCCCTAAATTGATAAAGAAGCCTTAAGAGAAACTAGACTCAACAGGGAACATTTTATTTGGATGACTCTTAATGTCAGTTCATTATAGTTCCATTATTGTTAAACGTATCAACTGTTAACTGATAGACACTCGAATGCAAAAACTGTTAATAGCAACTGTAGTCCTGAGCCATTGTAACATACTGTTTAATTACAGTCCAATTCCATTTTAATGGTTCTTAAGCATGCATTCTCAGGTATCCTTAATGTTGCATAATAATTAAGGACGGTGTTCAGTATGATCAGGGTGCAAGACTCCTGCAAGCCTAGCTATGGCAGCATAAGTAAAAGGGAGAGACAGAAAGTAACAGACTTAAGGGATCTCTGAGATATAAGATGTTCTGCCACCACCATCAACAAACTTGAGTGAACAAGTGAATGCGTGACAGTGGGGAGACTACAGCATCTAAACAAATGTTTTTAAGATAGACTTAAACACTGAGATTATGTCTTGATTCCTGAACACTAATTGGGAGGCTGTTCCACAGCTGTGAGGCTTTGTAAGAGAAATCTCTGCCCCCTGATAAAGGATTCACTATTTGAGGTACCAACAAATATCCTGCACATTTTGATTGAAACAGTTGGGAAAGAGTTTTCACCATTCCTAATGCATGGTCATTATTCCTTTATACAATTAATACATGGTATATATTAATAATAAAATAATTCATGGTGTCCAGATTGATAATTTATAAGATAAATGTTCCAAACTCATACTGCCTCTCCTGACACTAAGCACATATGTGTAGTTTATTATCCACATGGCTTTAATGGTAAGTAGAGCCTCATGGGTCTCCTGCCAATCACCTAGCGTATCTCTGTATGAACATTACACCATAATTGCTAAGATCAGCCATTTTTTTTTCTAATAATCTGCTCTACCCACCAAGCCAGAGATTGGCAAAAGAAATACAATTTATAACATGGAATACTGATATATAGATATTCCAATAGGGTATGTACACTTTTGGAAACTTTAGACACATTAGGGGTTCTTCAGTAACCCATAAAGGTTTTATATACCTAGAAGAAAGTGTTTTAATTAAACATGTATGAATGTCTAAGGTTGGTAAAATAAATGTATTATATGTTATTATAATAATATACAATAATATTCTGAATATGTTTTAAAGGTTTAGTCTAATATATTATTTTAATAAAGTTGTGACACTGCTAATGTTTTTGTGCAATGGAACTTTACAATTTTAATGTCTCTTAATGCAGCAGTGGTTTGTGACCCAACAAAATTAAGCTGAGAAACTGTCACACTTGAATTTTGCTATAGTCTTCTATCAAGTGTATTTTTACACTAACCACATAATAGGGAGGTAATAGTCGTCAACATACAGCCATCAAGCATATACTCTAGTCGACTTGATTTGAACAGTTCTAGATGTACCCTTGTAAAACTGAGTTTGATACAGCATGTGTTTCCTGTCACCACTGTCACAGTGTCTTAGGTGCTGTCAGGAATGGATTGTACAGACAAAGGCAAGAGCAGAACAACTTTTTTTTTTTCAACAGTGAGGCAGAGTGGCATCCTTAGGTGGACAAGGAGCTGGAATGACATCCTCAGCAAATCAAGAAGGCAGAACAATGTCCTCAGCATAGCAAGGTGGAGTAATGTCCAAATGCTGGGTGATATAGCAATATCCTCAGCACAGAGATGGAGTGATACCAACAGCAATGGTGTGATCCAGAATGGTGTTCTCTGGTGGACATCAGTATTCAGGGAATCCGCAGCAGAGGTACAAGGAAGAGCAATGTCTTCAGTGGGACAGGAGGGTGGCAGATGGTCCTAGCCTTTTAGGAGCAGGAACAAAATGAGGGCATGCATCGCATCAAACCAGGTTGTTGATCCATTTGCGTTTTCCCTGTTGCTCCAACCTGAAAAGTCCATGCTAAAATTCTACAGATATTACTGCATACATTGTTTGGTTTGTCTTTCTGTCAGGAATGTCTTATAGAGATAGAAGCAAATGCAGGACGTTGCTTATTAATGCAATATTTTTAATATACAATTAATATAATATAATGAAATGCAAACACTATAGAGAGACAATAGTGAGACAGGAAAACAACATTAACACAGTACAAATACAGGGAAATAATTACAAAAGACTGGAAAGAAGTGCTATAAAAATAAATAGACATTTTCCTAATTAATGTTTAATGACAAATCATACAACAATGTGATTATTGTGATATTTTAAGTTCAGTGAACATGTTTTGTGCAATGGCTTTTGAGTGATATAGTTCAGTACTTTTTATATGCTACAATAAAAGGCACACAAAGAAGAGGTAATATCATTAACCAGAGTTGCCAGTGTAAAGATCCTTCCTAAAAAAATCCTTCCCAAACACACTTCAAAATCATCCACACAAAAGATCTAGAACTAGCTCAGAAAACTTCTTTTTCTCAGCCACTGCATGTGATCATTTCGCCCAGGTATTTATTATGTACAATATGATCTACTTTCCACTAGATAATAGCACTAGTTATAATGCTATCTTTGTGGAACTATGTGGGGAAGTGAGCACACAAAATATTTACAACAATGTTTAATATCAAATGGAACATCCACCTATGTCTGTTAAACGAATACATATTTCAACTGTTTTAAAACCTGAAATAGATATTTAGATGTTTTAGTTTGAATCAATAATGCATTCAGATAGGAATTGGGGCATTATGAAGACTAACATTTGTGGAACAGCTTATATATAGCTCAGCACATGTCCCTGTAGACAATCCTCTATTGACATGTGCAATTAGCAGCAAATAAAGACATTTACAAAGTATTTATCTTTTTTTTTTTTGTAAAATTATGCTTCTCTTAACTAGGAATATTCATTCACCACTTCCAGTGACCCAGGTCAATCTGCTCATTGAATGTACAGTTACTGTCAATAGTTTGTACAAGTCTAGTTTATTTTAATTTTTTAAAGACACAAGCGTTCCTTTTGTTTATACGCAACAAACTAATTACGATATAATACGATACTTTGACCAAACAAATAAATAAAATGTTATTTTAATAAAAAAATCCTCACTTGACATGAATAACAGATTAACACACTCTGGGAACCTGGATAGTTTCTCCAAGCATTTACCTATAATACTTTGCTATGTCTCCTGTAAAACTTGCCAAATGTGTTCTCTGCTAGTTAGATATTTGTTGCTGACCTTGCAATCCAGTTCATCATGCAGTTCATTAGGATTTAGGTGCAGTGACTAAGCAGGTCATTCTATGATAGATACCACTCTAGCCAACTGTTTGCTCTCTAAATAACGCTTACAGAGATTAAACATAATCTTCAGGTCTGTCTTATCAGTAGGGTGAAATTTCTTGCAATAATCTGCAGTCCAGACTGTGGGTGTGAGGTTGTGAACCGCTAACATCTTTCCTGTTCTCCACCATACGCAAGCTCTTCTGTTAGAGCCAAAAATTAACTCATTCTCAAAGACAAAACGTTTTACAGGCACTCACTGACACCCAAACACATCCATGTACCCATTGAGTCTTTCCTAAATGTGTACATATGCCCATTTAGTTAGCATCCAAGAGCTCAAGCACTCTCTAATTCCCACATACGCCCATGTACCCAGTCATTACACGTCCATGTGCCCAAGCAATCTCCAATTCCCGAATACATTCAAGTACCCATTCTGTCTCTGACTTTCAAATATTTCCATGTGCCCATTTAGTCTCATTCTTAAATACATTCACGTGCTCATGTAGTCGTTAATTCCAAAATGTATCCATGTTCCCCGTTTAGTATTTTGATATGAACACAAGCCTACACTCAGATGTGTATTTTCACGCTTGCATTCATCTTAGAAGTCATTTAGCATGCAGTGAGAGGTCATCTGTGACGTAACTACCTGGTTTTAAAAACCCCAAAAGCAAATGGCACGTCGCATCAATTCCACTTGATTGCAATGAGGGCTTTATGGCAACAACAAAAACAAAAAAAAATCCGACCATAAAAAAATCTTTGTAAAAAATAACAAATGCATTGATTTTTTTTTTATGTATGCACTTTAAAACATCTTGTACTTTACTGAAACCACACTCTTATCAAATGCATTTTGTTTGCACCTTTGAAGGCTCTCGGTTTGCAGTCTGATGAGCAGTCAGTAGGTTGGCGCCGTCGGCGGAAGAGCCACGCGCTGACGTTTCAGCAGCAAGCAGCAGCGGCCACGCGCGCCGAGAGGCAAAGCATCGCGCCTCTGCTCACATCCATCCGAGCGGCTCTCGCGCGCGCACACACACACAGAGCCAAGCAGGAGCGCACAACTTCACCCGGAGTCGCATCTAAACCTGAAGTTGGAGCGATGCAACGCAGTCGCCATTTCAAATCCAACCAAATCTCACCCACTTCTTTTTAACAAGACCTTTTCTTTCTTTCTATCCATTTTTTTTCGGAGCATAGTGCGTTTTCTTTTTTTTTCCCTCGGTTGATGCGAGATCTTCTCCATCATATGGACACGATGTGGACCTTACACGACTCGGTTGGATTGGTTTTCTTTTCCTGTTTGTCGATCCAGATCGGATTTTCACTCCAAGGTGAGCGATTATATAAAAGAATAATACAAAAAAGAGACAGACTGTATTATCTTTGTGATCACACTTTCATGAATATGATTTTTTTTCTGGTTTGATCAGTTTATCTGCATGCTGAATGATTTTGGGGTATGTAGTATTAATATTGGTAGCAACTGTTGATCAGTGAATGATGTGCGATTTTCGGGGTGAAGCTCGTTGGAGATCGTGCATGGTGCACGCTCAGACCGGAGCTCGTGATGCGCTTTCTTGCCACTGAGCGCGAGGGAATAAACTTTGAAGGGGCGTCACGCACGAGCTGCATCTCAAGTTGTCGGATGTGCAGCAGCAAAAAAAAAAAAAAAAAACGCTGGATTTTGGGTCTCGGCTTCTCACACACAAGTCAGCCGTGCACGCACAATTCAGTTCAGTATGTGAACTGTTTCGATCTCAAACACCTTCTTTTTTTGTACTGGAATAATAATATAAATAATATGCAATATGTTCCCCTTAAATTAGCTCCTATTCGACCTAGAATCAGCATTGCTCATGAAGGTTGCCAAGCAGTGTTTATTGTGTGATGAATACATGCAATTCGGCCGCATTCGAATAATAATTAAAAAATAATAATAAATAAAAAAGCGCAACAGACTGCGCTTTTTGTCTTATTGCGCATTTTGCGTAAAGCTCATGTATGGGCGCATTTGCTTCGCAGGCAGGTTCACCGATCTGCCATCAAACATCACTGCCAGGGAGGGCCAGAACATTGAGATGGCGTGCGCTTTCCAGAGCGGCACCTCCTCCGTTTACTTGGAGATCCAGTGGTGGTTCATCCGCGCTCCCGAGGAGCCGAGAACGAGCGAAGAGGAGGATGATGATGATGATGATGAGGAGGATACCCAGGTAATCATGCGTTGTGGTGCTACAATATGTGAATATGATGGACTAATTTATATATATATATATATATATATATATATATATATATATATATATATATATCCCCTGTCACTTTTGGGCATCTTCAGAAAGCTCATCTGTGAAATGGATGTGTACCATTTGTTTTTCTTTCTTTCCTAACCAAATGGCTGTAGAAATGATTAACAACATACTGATAAGGTAAAATAAAATAAATAGGTAAACATAATCAGATAGATAGATAGCCATCTATGACCACTATGTAAATAATATATTCATACATTAGTCTAAAACAAACTAACAGTTTAAAAGGTGGTGGCTTCAGAAGGGCTGCATTTGTCTTCTAACCAACCATTCATGACATCTTCTGCTCTGAGAACACATTTGGATGTGAACACAAATGCATCCATGTCTCTACTGCAGAACCAGTTCCGATGTCTTTATTTTTCGCCTGGTTGACAGAATTCTGAAACCTGCTGCATTCTGAAGTGTTGTATTTTTTATTTCTTTTAATATATAGGTATATAGATAGTTTGACCATATATGTGTGTATGTGTATATGTATCCAATAATGAAATATTGCACCTATGTAATTGGCTTTTTATATAAAATTCCCTAATACAAATACTCTAAAATACTTAGAATCAGCTGTCAGTGTGATTCAGTGTCAGAGAGATTCCACCAGCATGGTTCCCACTAAATTTAAGTCTCACTATTCCTGAGATCCCCATAGGTTTGTGTGACACACTCGCCGTGAGGCAACTACACTCATTTTGAAGGACAAGAAGTAGGACTGAGGAATATCTGGAGATGGCGTCTTAGGCTTCCAGCAGGCTTATTAGTAATGGCATTGCTTGAATGACAACAAGTCTTGTGTGTGACAGTCTGCATCTGTGATGTTTCTAAAAAGGAGCTGAACATTTGTGACAGCATTACAAAAGCCCAGTGACACCCATTTGTAGTGTCTGACATGTTCTGTGTTTATTTATAAAGCAAACTGTAATTTCTGTTACACCTTATCATATGTAATACTGACTGGTGGATTACATTTTAGAGAAGCATAGATATACTTAACCTTGTCACAATGCTTCATAATCACTTTGTGCAAATGCCATGGCTTGTTGCGACATTCCATTAAGTCATCAGAGCTGGTTTTTTTTTTTATTAAAATGGAATTGCAGTCAATGGCACTGCAGTAATACGGCCGCTTACTCATGTTAAGCCTTCACTCAGTCACTGTGTATTTGGGGGCTTTTTTCAGTTTGTCAACACTGACACTAGGAACAAGTTTTGCTTCCTTTCAAATGTGCCTTTTCCTTCACCTGGTCTGCACAATAAGGAGAAGGTGGCTCTTTTTTTCTGTTCCCCAGAAAAACCTGCTTGGATTTAATACCACTATTACTGCACTATTGTTGTAACTCATCATGCACACATTGCTGAGGCTTTGATCCACGATTTCTATCAATTTCAGATCTGGAATGACAATAGCTGCTGTGCCGTATGTGGCGTTGTTCATAGAAACTCATTCTTTTCAGAGCAGCATGCTTCAGATGACAGGCAGCTGGGTCTCTGGTGAGCTGGGGCTTTGACAAAAACAAGGATTGAAGAGGTATTCTATAAAAAGATGCTATTGACAAGTCAGAGTAATAAGATGGGTGACTACTGCAAATGGGCTCTGAGATGTTATACTAAAAGCGCTCACCTATGAAGGGTATGCATTAAGAACACAAATATGAATTCGTGTACTGGACATGTGGACTGCAGCAGCAATGTTGTTCTGACCATAAAATAGAGCTGATGTTATGCAGGGGTTTGAAAATGTACATCTAGTAAGCCGTTTGAGATACTACTCTAATAGTATTTGTTATTAATGGTAACAAATCAGCAAATATCCATAATACTTGTAATGTGTACTTCAGAATTCACAATTGCTTGATATGGGCTTCTGTTTCTAGTGATTTCATAATCCTACTAAGTGTATCTGATTTTGTCAAGTAGGATTATTGATGGCTGTAGATAATATAGCATTGAGTGTCATTGCAGGGGCACAACTCTTACACACACACACACACACACACACACACACACACACACACACACACACACATATATATATATATATATATATATATATATATATATATATATATATATATATATGCAGATGAACCCACATTTTAATTGCTTTCTTTTATATTTAAGTCAAGTGTTCTAAGTCTGTAATCATGCCATGTCTCTTCCAAACAGAATGCATGGTAAATACTTGCCATTAGCCAGTTCTTTCATTCAGAACAAGAAACACAAAACATATGTTTCAGCCATTTGCCCCTATGTATAATTTGTACTTCAGCTGCACAATATGCTTAGTCTATTTACTTCTAGTATCTCCGCCCAAGTCAGTTTTTCAAAAATGAATTTATCGACAAAGTAATCCACTTCTTTCTTGTTTATGGCACCTGCAATTGTATTCTGTGTGCTCCATTTCAATTACTGCTGATGATATGTTTTGAATGTTAGAGCTTAAAGAAATCTCAGTAGACACAAACTCTAGAGAGTTTTCCATGATAATAGTCTGCATGGATCTTAAAACTTGTTTAGAAAGAAATCAGTACAAGTGTCACTTTATGTGATTGTGTGTATTTTTCATTAGCTTTATTGGTATTCTTATACTTAACATCGGTATTTGTTTAGAAAAAATAAAATAAATAATCTGTATTTTTATTTTCCATGGAAAAGAGAAAGAAACTTTTGTATGGCCCAAGCTTGAGTTGAACAAAATATATCTAATTTCTATAATTTCTATAATTTTCTTCCTTTTCCTTACTATTCCTATGAGATGTCATTAGTGTGTACTTCCTGTACACCTTTCTTGAATCACAAAAGCATTTTCATGGCTCTTCATGTCAATGATTTAAAAAAAAGCCTCTTTAAACTGATATTTGTATCTATTTATTCAAATCTTGAGAACACAAGTAAAATGTGCCAGCTAATAAAGTCGGATGGTCAAAAGGAAGGAACAAGTCCTCGTTTGAAGAAATTGTGTTCTCTATTACAGAAAATAAATCCATATATCCTAATTCTGTTCATAGCTGCTACTATCACAGCAGGAACACTTTGAGTGTTCTATGCTTACACAGAATGAAAAATCAACCTCAAAGACAAAATCATCCCCTGACTGAGTGCTGCATGAGTATGTTTAAAAGAAACTTCTTTCCCTACTATTTTCTTATGATCTTTTGCAAAGAGCTTCCCTAAAGCTTAAGCTTTAGGGAATCCATATTCAAAAGAAGCTTGTAATTTTTTCTTTTTTGGATAAAGGGAATGCCATGTGTAATAAGTGCTTATTAATTTATAAGACATCAACTTGAAAAAACTATGCTATGTTTTGTAGTTTCTATTCTTTAGAGAATCTCCTTAATTATATGTAATTAAAATTACATATTACATATACTAAATCTCTATAGTCATATCATGCATTTATATACACTATATGGACAAAAGTATATAGATACCTGACCTACCCATACAGTATAGAATGTCTTTGGATGTGGGAGCTTAACATTTTTCCTTCACTTGAACTAGGAAACCCAAAGCTGTTCCAGCATGATAATGCCCTTGTGACCCAAGCAAACTCAAATGCTCTTGTGCACAAAGCAAAATTATATAGTATACATGGTTAGAGTGAAAAATCATAAGTGGCCTGCTATAGAGCTCTGACCACAATCATTTTGAATACCTAAGGAATGTTGACGGCACTCCAGGCCTCGTCATCCTACGTTAGTCCCTGACAACACCCTTGTTGCTGAAAGAGCACAAATCTCTACAATCATGCTCCAAAATCTAGTGCAGCATCTTCCCAGAAGAATGAAGGTTTAAATATGAAATAGGATGTTAAAAAACAGATACGACCCTTATGATCAGGTGTCCACAAACCTTTGTCTATATAGTGTACATTAAAGCAAAGATTAGGCAATGAAACAGAAGTGAGCTCAGTGAACCTGCTAAGTCGCCAGAAGATTATCCAAGTAATCTAGCTCATCTGCAATACTGGCATGATCAGATCTTGACAGCAGACTCATTTGATTACTTTGACCCTCACCAATCCTCCCTCAACCGTTTATTTAGGCATTAAAATGCTTCTGACTGGAAGAGCAAACATGTGCCTTGCAGTCAAAGCCATGAGCCTGGCAGCTGGGATTCACGTGGCATCTGTGGTACCAGATCACCACAATTTTATCCGGATTCCTGAAAAGTAACAAGGGCAGGGGTCAAATGACACACCATCATGTTGTCGAACTGTAGCATGTGGCTGTGTGGTGGTTATACAGGATTTCACGTTCAAACACTTGACAAAGCCATGTGAGCAAGCATTTAAAATGATGACAACAATGGCAGGTTTCATATGCATCAAAGTTCAAATATTTCAATGAGAGTGGAGGGAAGGCTGCATCACTGAAACGTTATCATTGAGACAAACTTTGGTTAAACAGAATAAAATTGTTACCATTTCACCCACATCAACATTTATGCATTGATAATATACAAATAATACTCTGTGTGATACATCAAACTATGAATTTCAAAGGATTTCTGTTTGGTTACCATCTGACATTAGTATAAAAAAATGCTGTTATCTTTTGCAAATACTCAAAAGGTAACACAGTGTGACTCTCAAATAACCATGCGTGTGTGAAAACCTAAATGAATATAATGCCTTGCTTATTACATTCTGGCTGACAATGCATTATCATACAAACAATTGCAACTTAAATTTCTATTATATTCTTTTTGCCAATTATATCAGTATAATGTTAACGTAACAATGTAAAAATCCACGCAGGTCTAAAATAAAGGCAATTATCAACTCTGGAAATGTACGTTATATAAGTCTAGTATTTAGACTGTCAAAAATGTGAAAGGGATCCATGAAATAGGAAAGAAACTAAAATAATTTCAACCCTGCGGCTACTGAGTATACAGTTACATAAACAATGCGGCATAGAAACATTTCTGTAAATAAATAAGCATAACTAGTCATATGCTTTATTCAAAACTGAAATACTTACAAATGGTGCACAGGTCAAACCATTTGAGAATAATGATTAAACTAAAAGGGTGTCGTGATTTCAAAACTATACGATATAAAAATGCACAGCGGATTTGCAGAGACATTCTGCTTAACAGAGTACATGTTCAGTATTTTTATGGAAACATGATCTGATTTAGGGTATAGATTCTTTACAGTAAAATTCAAATTGCATTGGTCACTCACACACACACAGACACATACACAGTACACACAATATAATTATGTGCAAAATCAGATAAGTGTATTAACATATACAAGAATTGGCTCTAAATATGGCTAATACAAGTATGTTCATCGGAATGTAGGGTGTGTAGATGTTGTGCAAACAAGTCTGTGGTCTAGTATTAGGTGTTGTTCTGGTTAAGGGCCTGAATGGCCTGCGGAAAGATGCTCCTCCTTATTCTCTCTGTGTTAGCCTTTGGGAAGCGGAAGCACTTCCATGACTGCAACAGATAGAGGGGTCTTTTATTCGGATAGCTGAGGTCCTTCACTGTTACCCTGGCCTTTGTCCAGCACTGCTTGCTATAGATAGACTGCAGGTCAGAGAGCTCAGTGTGAATAGTATGCTCAAATGATCACACCATCCTCTGTAGAGCCCAACTATTTTGCTTGGTGCTGTTCCCAATCCAGGATGTGATGCTTCCCGTTCCTGTGCTCTCAGTAAAGCAGATGTAAAAATTTGAAATCTTAGAAATACAGTTTAAAGTTGCTAAAACATCTAAATTGTTAAAGATGCTGGTAGGCCTTCAACATAGTTACAGTTAATGTGTAGAGACCATGTCCTGTGTAATGTGAACAGCAGGGTACAAGAAACTGTTCATTTTCTCCCCTGGAGCTTTGCAGATCTTAAGCAGGTGGTAGCTCCTCTCCTGCATTGTGCTGAAGTACACTATCAACTTTTCATCTTGCTGATGTTCAGGAGGTGGTTGTTTTACTAGCACCAGTTCTCCAGGTTTTTAATCTCCTCTAGGTAGGCCCTCTCGTCGTTATCAGAGATCAAGCCCCCTACAACAGCCACAAGTAAATACAAAATCCATTTCTCAATCTTTCTTATTCAGCGTGGTCTCTGCTCAATTTTCTAGCAAGTCCTTTAACCCTGATGGTTGATGACAATGAGGATGGGAGCTCAATGAAAATGCTTGGCTCTGATAACTGCTCTCATCGACCAGCTCCTCATTAAGACGACACATTGACAATCAGTGTTGTCACTGTCCTGACCATCCTGTTACCTACAGATGGGTTTTGGATCTCCAAAAAAGTCAGGCTGATTTACGTATAGAACAGTTTTTCATTCTAAAGCAAGTCATTTAAAGCATTATATTAGACAACCACAAAACCAATCTGGGTTTATAATAATATCATGGAACTGTTTAATTTGCATTATCAAATGGACTTGTGCAAATAGCACACAATTACAGTGAAACAGACAAGCAAATTAAAAACAGCACAGTTACTAAAATAAACTAATTATAAAATTTTGAAAACTACAATTTACTGACATAGAATCTATTTGCTATTCCATTGTAATTCAGGTTTACATACTTCCTAAAATAGGATTCATTTATAAACATATTTAAGTTTTAATTTTGGGTTCATTCTTTAAATATGAGTATTCATATTCTGCCTATTTATTAGTCATTGAACTTTCAGTCAAATCTTTTATAACAATGGTCTGAAATTTCCACTACTATAATATAAAAAAAAACATCAAATTAATTCTACAAATGTACCCCCATCCTTCATAAACCCATGGAGCTCCCAGACCCCACTTTAAAGTATATACATAGTAATGTACACTACATTGCCACATCTTGTGCTGATATTTATACATGTAATGACTAGCTAATACATGACTGGAAATGGGAACTATGAATATTGGGTCTCTCTGTTCCCATTACTTATAAACACTTCCCAGTGGACATTTGTAATGAAATGGATGTCATGGTCTTTGCAAATGGCAGTTAATAGAATTTGAACTAAGAACAGATACAAGAGGGAGCTGTATTTGCACACGCAGACATAGTTTACAATACTGCTGTGCACTACAAAAGAAAGTGTAGAAGCAGCAAAAAGAAAAAAGAAGTCATTGATCAGGGTCTCTTTATTTGTTTGTTTTCTTGGTTAGCGTGCATAATTTCATTAGAACCTCTTTGAAAAGTTTGTTGTACCCTGTCTATGTGATATATAGCTGGACTAATTTAAGAACAAACAGTAATTTTGACCTTTAAGTCCTGGGTAGAAAAATATTTTAGAGTTTAAAAGGCAATACATGATTTATGCAAAGCAATGCATCCTCTGTTTGCTTTTTTATGTATATGTGCATCAATTAGATTATAATTGGACGAGGTTCACGATGTTCTAAGTAATCTATCACAGAGCATGATTAAACATTAGTACAGTACTTTTTCTGCACTTAGATGACAGATATAGATTAACTTAGTGATTAAAATATATAAACATTTCAAATCAAATTTTTTTTCTTGTTCTTTGTTGGTTCAACATTTAGCATGGCTGATTAGGTTTGATTGCTTCTAAATGTCATGACATTTGACCTTAATAATCTGCAAGTGCAGCAGCATGACAGAGCAAACGTTTATCCTCCATGTGGAATACATACTGGAGCAGACTGAGCTTTAACAAAGGACTGGTATTAAATTATTATACTTAGCAAAAAAAAAAAAGAATATTAGACATTAGGAAACTCTAAGTGCCATGATCAGAGATGAGTTCAGATAGTGGGAAATACAGTAAAATTAACCAGGGCATAGCATTTAAAGTCAGTATTAAATATTAATCCCATGTGTTCTTTAAATCCATGAAAATTTTATTTGTATTTTTCAATACACTTTTTTTCGACGACACAGGGTCTCGATCTCATTGGCCAATTATTTCATGCAGGAAGTTATAAATTGGAGTAAACTGTAAGCATATATGATTCCTTAAAGACGAACACAATGGATTAAAAAACAACAACATTGGGATTATTATATTTATTTGACAATTAAAGGCAAGTATGACATACCCCATGCACAGGAAGGTCTTGATATTGTATATTGTGCTTTACTAAGTTGTATGCACCTTTGTCTCTACATTTTGGCTCATAATACACAAGCTTAAGTGCACAGTAATAGGATGTAGGATGCAGGATGAAGCATTAGAATGGCAATATACTAGACTCTGTAATTCACTCTTTCAACGCTTGTAATCTTTTCATTCACATAGCATTGTCTTTTTTGGCAGTGTTTTAAATATTATATATATATATATATATAACGAGCAAATTTCGAAGGCATGAGCTGTTGAACCCAAGCTCTCGTTGTTCAGTGCAGCAAAAACGTAACTTTTTTTAGTTTTATATTTTTATTTCGCTAGAAATCTTGAAAACTGTCTCCCAAGAAAATCAGTGATGGTGCTTTGTAAACGAAAGTAAATAGAATTACCATGAAAACCAAGAATTAAATTAAATTATGTTTACATTACGGTAATTTGCGGTGTATTTGTTTGTTAAAATAGGCTACAAATACTTTTTAAGTGCAGAAATAAGTGATCGAATGAGATCTCGGAACGGATTAAATCGCTTTTACATTCAATCTTATGGGGAAAATCAGTTCGATTGTACGAGCAAATGGACCTACGAGCAATTTTCAAGAACGAATTATGCTCGTCCAACAGGGTTTTACTGTATATATATATATATATAAACAAACAAAATCTCTGTAACTCATCTCTGAATGCATGTAACAGAAATGTAACAGAAATATTTTCAGAAATATTAGTTTGATATTATTTTGTTTTATTGTTTTACTGATAATACAATTACAATGTTTGTACATCTACAAGGCTAAAATGTATGAGGGTTTAGGTTTGAGAAAACCTTCAATGAGCTAAGAGGTTTCATTATCTTTGGAGATTATCTTACTCTGTGATTTGCCGAACTGCTAGGATTTTTTTTGGAAGCCAATTCGGTGAAGGTGCTCGTACATCATGGGTAAAAAGTAAATCTTTCCTAAAAGCAGACAAAAACTAATTGGTGTGACTGTAGTCTTAAATTAGTGCATCTGCAGTGCATGTGTGGTGTACGTGCTGTCTTAAATTCTAATTAATCCATGAAAATAAATTTCACACCATAAACATGGACAAAGGATACTGCAACAAGCTAGATATATATATATATATATATATATATATATATATATATATATATATATATATATATAGAGGGAGAGAAAGTGAGAGAGAGGTTGTGTGTTGACGAGAGACAGAGATAGGACAGAGAAAGAAAGAAAAATGAGTGGACAGAAGGATGGAGTGGAGGAGGGTGGGGATACGGCAAACATGCACTATGCAGTGAAGATGCCAGCAGCGTAGTCCAATTCAATTTAGTAGATCAAAACAAACGTTGTTCTCTTTGAAGACACTGAGCACGAGGGCATCCAATTAGTGAATGACTTTCATTTGATCTGTCTCAGCAACTTGGAAGAACATGGTTAAAACTGTTTTTGCCACATGCACAAATGTGCATGCCTGCATTACGCTTTACACAACTTGCTTACACTAGCCTACGCCAACCTAATTTGTTCAACAATGAGTTATATTGCATTGTTAAGAAGAAATATGACAGAGTATGTTCATGTGCTACTCTGTACCCTGTTGTGTTGATTGCATTGTGCCAGCAAGTCTGTATTCAGTCGTCTAGTTCCGTCTCCCACTGTTCATGTGTCGCTTGTGAAAAGGAAACAGAAGTTTCTGCTGTTTTGTTTTCCAATTTGGAAATTGGCACGACTAAAATTCAGAGCTGGATTTTACTTACGGACTTATATTGATTAAAATCTCAAAAGAATCAGTATTCGATAGCATCGGATTAGAGGAAGTCTGTGTGGTAAATGTCATAAGTGAAGAAGTGAAGGAGCTAACAAAGCAAACAAAAAAACCCTCTCATAGCAGTTCATCAATGATGCACAAACATTAAAAAATAAAGAACCCACAAGCTCTTGCTTGGTGAGTGAAATATACTAAACAATTGATGTTGCATTGTGTTGTGTTACAGTTCATGTATGGGGCATGTTTTCATTTTTTTTCAATGTCTTAGTAAAATTTGTTCAGTAGTTGCAAAGTTCTGTGAGGAAAGTTTAGTTTATCTTGCTTACTTTTGGCTTGGTAAAATTAATATTGATGCAGTTTAGATCTAGAGGTAGGGGGAAAGCTCATTTTAAATTCACTAATTTAATGTTACTTGTGTTTTTCTTGTGTCTTGTTTAAATGAACTTTCCCATTAGATTTGTATTATTTTATTACATTTAGTTTTAATTGCTTATTCTTCTTGTAACACGGATTAATCAGTAATTAATAAAAAATTCTAAATGTTTATGTGTTCCACACAGCTTTTATTTGACATTATATTTTTGGAAAAAAAAGGCTTTTTTTTCTGTTATATGAGTTCACACTTCATTACGTGCCGTCTCACGTGTCCTATATTCTGAGAAAATAGAGTATATATGTCTCATTGGTCTCCTATACTAAATTATAACACAGTCCCTATCTAAATACCTCTCAGTCCTTTGCTATAATGGCATGAATTAAGAGCCAATTGTGACTCTTTGGAAGAGAAGCCTGTGGACGTCTGCCTGCAGCCGTAAAGGAGATGAGTGCCCACACATAAAAGTGGCAGATTAGATTAAACACAGACGGCTCAGTGTGATGTGTGGGATGACTTTGACCCCCTTCTGGGTTCAGCCTCTTGCCCTCTGCTCTGCCAATGGGCCTCTTGCCTCTCATTTCTGCCACCAAATAAAATGCATTCACTCAGGAGGGCTTGGGCTCATGCAGCCTGCTCAAATGGAACTGCCACACTGTTTTGATTAAGGATGTCGATTTGAAGCTGTAATTGCCACTGCGCCTCATTGTGTGAAAGTCGTTTGCAGAGGGTAGGAAAAGCATATTGTATTGCGTGGCAACCGATGAGCACTGATTAAATGGTTTTGTGTGTATTTGTGGGTTTTTCACAGCTGTGCCTTATAAGTACTGTGTAAATAATAGTCTTATAAGCTACGAAAAATCATCAGTACAATGAATGTTTTATCACATGGACAAAAAAACCTGTTGTATTATATTGCTGTGCAATCATGCAATCAGGACATTTAGTATTAGTAAATGGCATCATTGTTCACAATGTGGAGAACACAGTCTGGAATATAGATTGTAGACATAAACATGGATTTTGTGGTCTTTAGAGATTATTACAATGAAAGAAAAGCTGATCCAACATTAGGATCATGTATACTAAATTTAAAAGAATTAATGGCAGACATTTTTGTTATTTTGAAAGGATATTCTCATTCTGTAAAGTGTAAAGATTTTGCACACATTTATTGGTGAAAAGTATCAAAATATAATCCTAAAATTCAAACTTTATATAAGACTTTGAGACCTATTGTGATTAACGTTAACATGTTAATCTAAACAAGTCTGTCAAAGAGAGCCTTATAACTCCATCTCAAGTCGGAAGGAATAAAACACTATAAGAACTTCTTTGTATCTGAACATAATAAATTGCATCTGATTAAGTCTGACACACAGCTTGTGCCAAATTGTTTTATTCTTCTTATACCACAGGTCCTGGTCAATTATTACATTTTTGTAGAGCAAGCACATTAATATAAATCTGTGATTTGAATTTGAGTGCTTCTGTCAGAGCTGTGTTGTTTTCGAAAGTCCATCAACACCTTATCAGTTGGAATCAGAAATTCAACAGTGATTTGGTACAAGCAAACATTTGTCCACATTAATTCTGTCAAGCTTCTGTGTCTTTGTGTGTGTATGTGTGTTTGCACAGTGGATTAGGTGGTTACACGTGAATAAGAATAATGTTGAAATTATTAACTTTATTTTTTTTTTTTAGCTCAGCTCACTCAATTTCTGCTGCTTGTTGTTAGCTCGCCCTGTTTGATTAATTCAGTTTTACTGCACCAAAAATCATCTAGTGTTTACAAAATACTTGATGTCAGAGCAGCTGCACATCTTTTTAATGACTGTTGATTTTACAGGCATCATATAGGAAATGAAATGATTAAGTATAACTCTTTATTAAACACAATTATAAGCATCATAGTACAGAATAGTGTAGAATATTACTTTGTGTTCTTTTATATTTATATTAAAATATTTTTTTTAACAACATTAACATGTTTTCCTGCAGTAGAGATTCCAAACTTCTTTGCCACATCACTACACAGATGTGCCTAATTTAACACAACTACATCACTTTCTTGGCTAATTATCAGGGCTTTCAACAGTCATGCCACACACTTCACACATTTCACATCAGAGAAATAAGAGTACTGTTACACCTAGAGCTTTTTGCTTACTCACCAAAATAATGGGCCAATACTTAATAGCAAAATATGAAGCTTTCAATGGTCATAAAAACAAACCATTGGTAAGGACATTAATAAAAAAGAAAAATCAAACACACTACTGAGACTCTCCTGTGCTATTATTTGCCTATTTACTTTTGCTGTAGTGAAATGGTTGGGCAAAAGCCAGACGCGGGAGAAATCACTTACAGTCTTTTTGTATGCAAAGAACAACACTAACTCTACTTTTTATAAAAAAGCTGCCCACAAGAATTATACATGTAAAGAAATCAAATAGAAATGCTATTCACTTCTAAATTACTTTATTTATTTGCTTACATTTTGTCATTTCCTGACTGGCAGTTTGATTTTGAGACTATTAAAAACTTCATATTTTACCATTTTCAGCTTGGCCCATTTTTTGTCTAAGAGTTTATGTAATTTTTTATTAGGCAAGAAATATCTAATGAAATATTGAGTAGGAAAAAACTGTACTCGTCATTTTTATTAAAGCTCTGATTTCTCTGTGTACTCACAAGTGCATTATTTCTATCATCCTGTATGTTTACTTTAAATTAAACTCTCAGTAGTATGCAATTTCTTGAATAGTACATAATTTTTTATTGCATCATATGAATTATGATCTTCCTTATGTGCACAAATCCAATGCCAGTAATCATATTAGTGTCTGAAGACATTTTTTTGAACGTTTGTAGAGATTGGACTGCAGAAATTCTGATTTATGATGGATTATTTTGTGTTTTGTGGACCAGACACTAAGGTCAGGGGACAGCAAAAACACAAGACACATATAGAGCCCAGACTAAAAAAATTGTGCTTCAGGGAAGGATGTGGAGCGAAACCACTCCAAATCCAAGTGAAATAATTCATTCCAGGCTGTCACTCATGGGCAGATAGAATGTCTAGTTCAAGACTAAAGCCATCAATCATATCAGGTGCTTCCCTTCATAGCAAGTCACATCTGCAGATCCTAAATGACCTCATACAGGGCAATGTTAATTGCAACTGCTGATGCATCTGCTGAGTAGCCAAAATAAAATGTGTCAGTATAGTGTCGGGCCACCACGAGCTGCTAGACAAGCTACGGTGTATCTCATCATCGATTCTACAAGTCTCTGAAACTGTATATACAGTATGAACACCATTCTTCCAAAATATTGTGGCTCCTTTACATTATGGGCCTTGGTGCACATTCTAATATTAAGTCACAGAGTACCTTATTTTTCGGACTATAAGCCGCTACTTTTTTCCCCACGTTTTGAACCTTGCGGCTTAAACAACGAAGCGGCTAATTTATGAATTTTTCTTGGGTTTTTCCCAGTTTCACAAACTTCAAGCCAAAAAACTGAACCCCATAACATTAGACCAATGAAATTTCCGAACGGAAACGAAAAAACGCACCTCACCTGTGTTCTGAGCTGCACGGCTTCGGGAGAAAAAACTTCCATCTGTGATTTTTAAACGCACGACAATGCCAAAAGATAAACTCCAGAGAGAAATAGTTGTGAAATGAAGGAGGAAGACAGTGAACAATGACTTTCCTGGTAGGCTACTGTTTAGATACAAGCCGTTGTAGCGCGTTGAGTCTGGGTGAAGGGAGAGCTCGCTAACTCCAGTTGCAACAGAAATCATTTAAGCACAGACAGGTTTCCAAAACTCTTGCTTTTTTAGTTTTCTTGGCAACAGCGTTATGGGTTAGTGAAAGAAACTTAGAAATGAGCGTCAGAAAATAATAAGGACATAATCCCCGTCTTGAACACACGCAGTAATACCGGAAAAATGCAGTGGCATGCTATTCCCAAAATACCGCTCTGCTCCTAAAGGAAGCGCAACATATTTCACCCGTTACACCGTGTGTAACGTGTCTTTCGTTAAAGCCTGTGTAAAGTTCATTAGTGTAGGCTTATAGACAGGTGCGGCTTATTTATGTTAAAAATATTTGTAAAATTATATATGGGTGCGCTTTATAGACCGGAAATTACGGTATATATTTTGTCTGTTGACTGCATATATAAGATTTAACCCATATTCAAATTATATCTTATGTTGTTAACTCATTTTAGACCAACATGCCAGATAGAGTCTTGTCGTGGACTATATGGACTATTGTTCATGGACACATCACCATCTCACACGCATGTAGTTCTTTCCCAAACTGTTGCCACAAAGTTGGCAACAAACATTTGTTTAGAATGTCTTTGTACTGTATGCTAAGGCCTTACAATTTCCTATGACTGGAACTAAAAACTCAAGCCTGTTCCACCATGAATGACAATGCTCCTCTACAGAGGTGGGAAGTAACAAAGTACTTTGTTACTGTACTTAAGTAGATTTTTCTGGTATTTGGACTTTACTTTATTATTTATTTTTCTGACAACTTTTTACTTTCACTCATTAAATTTTAACACAAATATCTGTACTTCCTACTTCTTACAAAACAGGCTTGCTCCTTAGGTTTAATATATTTGGTGAAATGTCAATATTATGTGCCCATCAAAATATTTCCTGTCATTTTACAGGCTTTTTCAATCTACCACTGGTGTATCATTTCCTGGCTCTCCTCAGACGTAGACTAGTTTACGAAGATAACAATAAGCAGGGCAGAAGGCAACAAGAAGTCTGGGGTTAACGTGGACGAGACAGAGGGAGTCAGTGATGTAAACATGACTAAAAACAGAGACTTTCCTGATCACCTGATCATCTTTTCTCTGCTTGTGTTCTATATGGCAAGTGTTCAGCCTGTATACATTCATTAGGTAACAATATTTTTAAATCGTTTTGTATTAATATGTAAATTAGGGCTGTCATAATTAACGTGTTAAAAACGTGTTAACGCAAATTCTTTTTAACTACACTAATTATATTAACACGCTCATAGTGCAGCGTGCATTTCTGTTTGACCATTTTTATTAAAAACATACAGTAAGTTTTTTTAATTCTTTTCTTTACTCAGATAAAAACAAAAAAGTAAACATTTGTTTTTTATTGATGCGCCGTCTCAAATCAAGAACCAAAATCCGCAATGATACACACATCCAGCAATGAACTCTCTGGGGTCGACAAAAGCGCCGGCGTGTTTTTTTGGTCATAACGCCGAAACGAAGTTCAATCAAGTCTTTTTTGATCGTACGGGTAAGAGAATCTACCTATTAGTGTATACAATCAAAATAACAACAAAACCTGTGCTTTTGTAACATACAAACAGACAGGGGGCTTTCTCTGTCATCTCACCCTGTAAATATACACATAAATAAAACAACCTGAATATCAATGAATATGTGCGTCACAGACATAATAAATATATGAATAGAAAGCCCAAAATGTCTTTTAATTACACCAATTTACAAAACAAATATTCTCTGATGAGTTCATCCGTATGAAAGTTAGAAGCGATCACCTGAATAACCGTCCATGTGAAAACTTAGCAAAGGTTCTGTTTGGTGTCCTGATTTACCCATGCTGATTAGAGTATAAAATAATATTTCAATATTAAAGTATTAATTTAAGGTACATTTAGAACAAAAACGTGCAATTAATCATGAGTTAACTCAACACAATCGTGCGATTAATCACGATTCAATATTTTAATCGATTGACAAACGTAAAATTAAAATGACCTGAGGTCCACTTACCAGTGTGACACTAAAACAGATAGTAGTAATGGCTACTTTTCACATAAGTACATGTCAGAGCCCAAACTTCTTTACTTAACGTGAGTATAAAAGTGTACTTCAACTTTTACCAGAGTCTTTAGAAACACGAGTATCTGTACTTCTACTTAAGTGAAGGATGTGTGTACTTTTGCCACCTCTGCTCCCTTTACACAAAACAAGTTTCTTGGATACCTGGCTTGCCAAAATTGGTGTAAAAGAACTCAAATATTCTGCACAGAACCCTGAAATGAAGCATGACCTGCACCACAATCCTCCTAATCCAACATCAGTTCCTGACCTTATCAATGCTCTTGTGGCTCAATGGGCAAATTCCTCCAGCCATGCTGCAAAATCTAGTGAAAGGCCTTCCCAGAAGAGTAACCTGACTGTATCTCTGCTCTAAGTTTGTTTCATATGGACTTTACTGATTAACTACTTTGTTCTGTTTATATGGTCTCACCTATAGTGAGCATACCCCTGGAGAAGGTACAGTGCCTAAATATGTGTAGCAATATTCATAGCTTTGAATGGCTAAGTATACCATTGTCATAATTAATCAACCATGAATTAGCACTTGTATTCTGTTCTTAAAGTCATCCTGGAAAAAAATACCTATTCTGAAAAAGAAGTGTTATGACTGTAGAAAGGACATTACTTATAATCTTATATTCCGGTACTCATGGTAGTTCTCACTCTACAGTGTGCTGTATTGCTTAAAAACTATAATAACACGCTTGATATCATCCAAATTAGGATGGGTTTCTCTTTTGAGTCTGGTTCCTCTCAAGGTTTCTTCCTCATAACCTCTAAGGGAGTTTTTCCTTCACCACAGTCAGGCACAGGCTGCTCATCAGGGAAAAACACACATTGCTTACCTTAATTCTGTAAAGCTGCTTTGAGACAATGTCCATTGTAAAAAGCGCTATATAATACTTGACTTGACTTACCTTTGACTTATACTCAGTGGTTCATTATATTGCAGGACAAAACAAAATCATATGATTAGTCACAATATGGTTGCAGTGAAGAACAAAAAAGAGCATTTTTAAATTTAAATCAAATTTGTCTAATACATAACTATACACTATATGAATTTCAATTAAATGCTTTTAAAAATTAAAATGATTCACAGGATATTGATTTCCAATTGTTGGAGGGAATTGTCGTTTACTTATTATTTTATATTCATCTACTTTGCACCAACCTGCAGCCCACACTTTTGCAGTCTCTGATCTCCATGAAAAACCTAACACAGATTTTTCATTTTAATACTTTTGTTGTGCCCACATTCAAGTCAGGTCCTCCCAGAACACACATTAAGCTTTATGTCAACATGGAAATTAGTTTGATAAATGTATGATTTCCTGAGAAATGGATATTGCATTTGGGGTTATTTAAAAATGTTAAAGCACTTATGAGATGCTTTGAAAACCAAGTAGCTTGATGATTTCTTGTGAATACAACTGCATTTAATCAGTATTTCCAGATGTGTTGGAACCACATTGCAACAAATTCTATAACATTTGTTTGACCTATAGACTGGCACACTGAAATATGATTGTTAGGGTTTATAGATATGCATTTAAATGTCTTTCTATAGCACATAAAACAAAATGAGAGAGAGAGTAAGTGAGCGAGAGAGTGAGTTTGTATACCACTCAAAAAAACACTGGATGAAACCTTCCTCTGCAACATATTAAAGTCTCCCTGAGATGCTGAGAGATGACATTCATGTCTTTCCTTCTTGTACGTGAACTCTTTATACCCTATGAAAAAAAAAATCGATTATATTTTGACTCAAACCATAAAGTGAAGCCCAGCTTTTAAATAATGCAAGACATGCACTTTCTTAGAATATCAAGTTAATAGAACAAAGGAAAAAAAGCACTAGCATTTGGTTTAGCACAATGCTGAAAGACAATGAAAAGGAAGTGCTTCAGTGTGGTTTTTGATCAATTTGTACAGTCGTAAAGGCTTTGGATATTCTTTTAGATTAATTTTTATGTGAACTTCCATTTTAAAAATAAATATGTTAAATACTAGTGCTAAATTTTGCCAGTTGTGTTTACACTTTTTAATTATACTTATTAATTTGATAGAATAAAAGTGTATAGCTGATCCATGGTCGGATCAACAAATCGGATATTAATTATAGAATTAACATGTGATGATCATCATGGACATCCAACATTTATTTTATTTTATTTTTTTTATTTTATTGTATTTTATTATTTATCAACTGTCACTAATTACCTTCATTACTACATTACCCACAATGTTGTTTAACTGCCGGCTGATAGATAGTAGCACCAGTGGGAATTTTTTTGTGTGCATAATCTTTAGTTAAAAGGATCGATGCAGTCGTGCCTTTGTCCTTTAATTTGTCTAGCTTGTACACGTCTTCATCTGTACACTTGTTTCAAACAATACAGCTTTCGAGATTTAGCATTCATGCTAATGAATGCTGTCATGATAACAACATCAACACCATCATTCATTGCCATCTCAGTAGATTGCTAACTAGCAGAGCAGGTCTCTGCTGTAACTCATAACAACCGTGTTCTTTCTGCATTTCATTCCAAATCACTGAGTCCAATGTCTGCACAAATGTCTAGACTAATTCGATTTTACCATTCTTATTAATATGACAGTGAACATTGCTGGAAAATGGTGAGTTAGAATAAAAGCTTTTATTTCTTTGGTTTTAGGAGCTAAAAGCGAAACCTGACCATTATCACTTATGTTTGAGAAATGTTTCTTTATAACGTCTGCACATTGGACAACTATTAATTTCTCACAGGCATACTGAAAGTTCAGCACAAGCAAACAAATTAGCACCAGAATCATTACACAAATTTTCAAAATAAGCATATTTACTGTGTCAGGGTGGATTTTTTTAAAGCATTAGCTTCCTCAATAGCCTACCTATAAATTTCTTGCAATCGTTCTTAGCTCTAAACCTTAGCTGGAGTTCCACTCCCCACCCAGATTATGTATCTTTACCTTATAATATGCATCCCATTCTATATTTCAAGCAAAACATTCTACTAGTCGTTTTTATTCAAGTTATGATTCCCCCCTCAACTTAAAAGCAAAGTGCATTGTAGTACTCAAAGCCTCAGTAAAGTGAAGCAAGTTTACAAGATGTGTAAGCCATGATGTACCCTGAAGTCATGAACAAATGTGACAAGTATTCCCCTGTTCTATACCTAAGATAAAAAAAAAATCAATCACCAACATCTGTCTCTTCTTAGACATGCGGGAGTTAACAAGTCATTTCTTTCAAGATGTGTACATATGTTTAAAAGATTCTCTGCAGCGTAGAGATTTATTAGTTGAATCAACAGAACATCAAGACACCAAAGTGCAAGTGAAACAGTGAGCAAGTGAACACACACACACACACACACACACACACACGCACACACACGCACACACACACATGCACACACACATGCATACATGTCTGCAAGCTAGCAAAATTCATTAATTTCATAGTTGTCAGCAGCTGCCAAGGAGTAAGTTATATGTCTGAGATTTCTGTGGATGTGTTGCCAGTGTTATGAAGGACTGTCAGTGAGAAAAAAAAATGATACACTTGATGGCTTGAAGACACACCGAACACTGGAAGCAGGCTACTGAGGAGGTGAAAAGAGACAGAAAATATTGACAAGGGTAAAAAAGTTCAGGTCTGTACCTGTACTTTGAGCAAAGCTTTAGATTCAAGGACCATTTGGATGATTCCCGACATTTACCATAAATTTGTGTATGTTTTGCAGTACAGAACATCCCCCATACAGGGAGAAAATAACTGTGGGAAAGGAATAACGAGTCTATTTTAAAGCTTACTGTGTGCTGTAGTTCCTCTGTGCAAAGACAATGTACTTAACATATAATTAAGTAAACCATTTGCATTAATATTCTCCATTAGCTTAACCAAATGGAAAACATAACACATCTAGATATATTGACATAGTTGACAAAATCAGAGTAGCAAGCCTCTCCTGATGACGAGAGATAATTATATTGGAATCGGCACAGTTAAATGTGATTAAATGTACATCCTGATGTGTGATTATTAAGAAAACTGCTTAAGTGCATGCAAGAGTGTAATTAGCGCTTATCTCCCTGCTCTTAAAAGTGCAAGTCCAGAGCTTGTTTGCCTCGAATTAGTCGAGGCCGCAATGTGAAATTTGCAGATGCGCACACATTTGTTTTATTCCACGGAGCCCTGAGGTCATTATGTGTGAACGAGAGTATGTTTAGCATATGTCTACTCAGCTCTGGTTCATCTGGTCCAAAGGTTGCTAAAGCCCTGGCGCTGCCATTATAATGAATCTGTGCTCCATTTTCCATACACAGGCCGAGCTGAACCAAGGAAAGCTGTGTAACATTTATTTGGCATTCGTCTTTTCATCTGTGCAGTTTAACAGTCTTTGAGATTGCTTTATGTCCTTGCAAAAAGAGGGGTGAGGATTCATAAATATAGCAGAGAATAAGGGGACCAGAAGGCTAAATTTCATTGTAATGAAGTACAAATGCTACTCAACCACAGCCATTCATAAGCACTACGCCTTCTTTTTTTTCTTTTTCTTTTTTTTTTTTTAACCAGAATTGATGCCGTTTTTTTCCTGACATTAATTTAGCACTCACACTTCAGAGCCTCATGCATTATGCAAAATGATCATGGGGCACCTTTTAAAAGAAGCTAATCTCGCTGAACACAAGGGAAGACAGGGTCTTCTGAATGAAGCAGCCTATTGTAAAGGGCCAACAATCAGAACTGGTTTATCTAGAACATTCTGAGACTGGTGACTCCATAGACAGTGATGCATTTACATTTGAATGCCAAAAATATTTTGTGTATGCAGGAGAGGGTTGGATTGCATTTCCTAAAACCATTGAAATGCTTTGATTTGTTAAGAAATTTAGTTTATCTATATTGGCTCGAAAATCATTTTGTACATATGTACAGAAAATTGTATTTGGTACTTGAGTGGCCATCGATTTTATTGTTGAACTGGTCTTCCACCTTGCCGGTAAATTAACAGGCAACAGCAACTTGTTTTACTCCCAACTGAATGTTAGGAATTAGGGTTGCAATTAGAAATCCATTAAATTGCAATTAGCTTAGAATTTGTATTGGAGGATCAGTTTAATGCATACGATGAAATTGTATAAAGCTAAATGTAATAAAATACAACATTTAAGAAGAAGTGTTAGAATGTTTTAGCCTATTTTTCATTCTCTTTCATTGTCTTGACTTCACAAACTTTAACTGTGGCATAAAGCTCCTTGCCATTCATTTTACAAGAGTCCGTTTTCCTTTTTTCATTAATTTGTTCAACTTTAGTAACCACTTTATCCTGAACAGGGTAACAGAATCAAGAGTCTATCCTAGGGAATCACTGGGTGAGGGGTAAAGGTAAAATGAGTGTGTTGCTGAAGCTTAAACTTAACACTTAAATTTAGAACCCTCCAGCACAAGCACTATAGTGCCCATGCAGGACTAAAAGACTTGAAACCCATCAGCTCAACTGTCCTTTGTATGTCTTCTGTATGACATGCTTTTTTTCTTGAAGTTGTTTCTTTGATGAAATACTTTTTGAATATTTTAAACTTCCTAAATAGCAGAAAAAAGGTTTTTGAGCTGCCATCTGTCGCTGTGACTGTTCTAATGAACCAGCATTCCCTTCAGCTGTCAAGAAAGAAATGCCTTGTAGAAACTGCGTGATGTCTTTTCCTTTCCCTTGAACAGAAAAAGCTTGAGTCTTTGAAACATTTACACACTGTACTGGTACTATGACTTGCAAATGAGAATTTCAGAGCATGAGTATTAAGAGATGAAGTGGGCTGAACTTGTGAAGGTGAAGGGTTTTGATGTAAGATGTACTGTATACGAATTGACTGTTAAGGTGGATTGGAATGATGAAAACCTGAAGGCAGCCTTTTGATGCTTTTGATGCTTTTGGTAAATTCTAGATGGAGTTGATACCAGAGCCTGACCCAGATGATGAAGGAACTAAAATAAGTGTAAGTTGACGCTTTTCTTTTTGATTGATTGCAAAATACAAATCAAATTGAACATCAAAAATTAATAGTTGATATTAGATGCTATTTAAACCTTCTTGTCTGTTCCTCTCACAGACAGTCAAGGTACAAGGCAATGACATTTCCCACAAGCTTCAAATTGCACGAGTGAGCAAGAGTGATGAGGGCCTATACGAGTGCAGAGTCACTGATGCCAACTATGGAGAACTGAAGGAGTACAAGGTCCAGGCCTACCTAAAGGTCAATGCAACAGTCCGTAGAGGACTCATCAAGAAGACTTCACCTCTCCATCTGACCAATAAGAAACCTCGCAAGAGCAGCTCAGCTTTAGGCCAAGACAGCAACGGTATGAACTCAGATCAGCACTCCCAGTCCTCCTCTACCTCGCAGGCATCACAGTCCAAAACAGTCAAACACAGCGCTGGATCAGGTAAGAGTGGCTCCCGGCACAGCTTTTGCATTCACAAAATGTATTTACTTATTTTTTTGTCTTTTGGTTGCCTAAAACACCAAGAAAACCTTACTGGCTATTGCTATTTAATATAAAAAATGTAAAAAAAAAATTCCAGTATGCCAGCAATCTGCACCTGGACAAGCGGCACTGCTAAATAAAAAAATATTTTACTCTTAACTTCAGCCGTACAAGATGAACCAACTATTTTACTATCGTCCAACACGTTCAGGTATTAAACCTCTGTTTTTATCTGCTATTTAGCTGTCACGGTATCCCATTTACAGCATTTGGCTGACATCCTTATCCACACTTATGAAGTGCTTTATTATCTCCATCCAAAATTGTAGTACCTAGTGCAAACATGTCAGAATATCGGGGAGCGAAATAATTCTGTCAGCTAAAACCATTTTGGAGAGAAGTTCATACAAGTACTTAATCATTTTAATCCACTGCTTGTTTAAGTGCTTACTGAAGAGGTCTTTGGGCTTTGTTTATAGATAGACAGTGACTCAGCGGAGGTTTGTTTCACCACCTGAGTACCAGGCCAGAGAAATGTTATGATACAGGTCTCCTGTTTATCTCGAGGGATGATCAATCCGAACCAAGACCTTGTGTGGTTACTCTTATAAAGCAAATCCTACAACTGCTAAATAAGTTTAAGATACAAATGTTCCTGCAAGTATCAGATGTGAACGCTTTAATCTACGGCTAATGGATGACACCTTAAATACAAGCCTTGTTCATGAAATTTAAATTCTCAAACTTACTTCTAAAACTTAATAGCTTTTGTAATTTGCTTCATACGAACTGTGGCAACTTATAATTGAATTTATTGGAGTTCCTGTAAAGAACTTTATAGGCCATTTCACCTGCCAGTAAAAGCCATACCTCTCCTCATCAATTTGATAAAGTAGATGTTGCATAAGGGGAATAGTGCTGGTCTTAATAGAAAATTTATTTGATTTTCTTTTTTAAACAGTTGCTTCACACGAGACTGTAAAAGCAGGTGGTTACAGGCCTGTTTTATTCGACAACTTTTATCTTATAATAAATATGAACCTTTAAGTGCCTTCAATATTAATCTACAATTAGAGTGACAATATTTTAGATTACAGCTTTACAGCAACCGTTTTACTGATATTTTAGTCAGGATCCTACAAGCGAGGGTAAAAGGCCAGCTGTGTGTGTTGTCAGAGATGCTGAAAGGTTGGAAGGGCATTTCAACATGGTGAGCAACTCTGCTCTAACAGAATATATGATGTTCACCTCAATCTCACATGGGGATGGCAGACAAGCTTCACACGCACACGAGCACACGCGCACACACGCGCACACGCGCACACACACACACACACACACACACACACACACACACACACACACACACACACACATTTTTACTCTCATTTATAGAGCACAAGGGAGAAGAAAATGACTGTAAATTAAAACATCTTTTTTGTGAAGAAGTAATAAACACACACACACACACACATACATATATACATACAGTGAGGAAAATAAGTATTTGAACACCCTGCTATTTTGCAAGTTCTCCCACTTAGAAATCATGGAGGGGTCTGAAATTGTCATCGTAAGTGCATGTCCACTGTGAGAGACATAATCTAAAAAAAAAAAAATGCAGAAATCACAATTTATGATTTATATATGATAAAATATATAATATTGCATAAAGACACCTGTCCACCCCATACAATCAGTAAGAATCCAACTACTAACATGGCCAAGACCAAAGAGCTGTCCAAAGACACTAGAGACAAAATTGTACACCTCCACGGCTGGAAAGGGCTACGGGGAAATTGCCAAGCAGCTTGGTGAAAAAAGGTCCACTGTTGGAGCAATCATTAGAAAATGGAAGAAGCTAAACATGACTGTCAATCTCCCTCGGACTGGAGCTCCATGCAAGATCTCACCTCGTGGGGTCTCAATGATCCTAAGGAAGGTGAGAAATCAGCCCAGAACTACATGGGAGGAGCTGGTCAATGACCTGAAAAGAGCTGGGACCACCGTTTCCAAGGTTACTGTTGGTAATACACTAAGACGTCATGGTTTGAAATCATGCATGGCACGAAAGGTTCCCCTGCTTAAACCAGCACATGTCCAAACAGGTCTTAAGTTTGCCAATGACCATTTGGATGATCTAGAGGAGCCATGGGAGAATGTCATGTGGTCAGCTGAGACCAAAATAGAACTTTTGGGTCATAATTCCACTAAACGTGTTTGGAGGAAGAAGAATGATGAGTACCATCCCAAGAACACCATCCCTACTGTGAAGCATGGGGGTGGTAGCATCATGCTTTGGGGGTGTTTTTTAATGCACATGGGACAGGGCGACTGCACTGTATTACGGAGAGGATGACAGGGGCCATGTATTGCGAGATTTTGAGGAACAACCTCCTTCCCTCAGTTAGAGCATTGAAGATGGGTCGAGGCTGGGTCTTCCAACATGACAATGACCCGAAGCACACAGCCAGGATAACCAAGGAGTGGCTCTGTAAGAAGCATATCAAGGTTCTGGTGTGGCCTAGCCAGTCTCCAGACCTAAACCCAATAGAGAATTTTTGGAGGGAGCTCAAACTCCATGTTTCTCAGCGACAGGCCAGAAACCTGACTGATCTAGAGAAGATCTGTGTGGAGGAGTGGGCCAAAATCCCTCCTGCAGTGTGTGCAAACCTGGTGAAAAACTACAGGAAACGTTTGACTTCTGTAATTGCAAACAAAGGCTACTGTACCAAATATTACCATTGACTTTCTCAGGTGTTCAAAGACTTATTTTCCTCACTGTATGTATATATATATATATATATATATATATATATATATATATATATATATATATATATATATATATAGCATATATAGCATATATAGCAAAAGACTATGCATCTACTGGAACATACAGTACTAACACATGCAAAGGAGAAGAATGTTGTTATCAAGTTAGGAATTCTGTCTATATCTAAATTTTTACATTCATTGATTTATCTTTCCTCATTTTATAAATTGACTTAATAATATGATAAACTTTATATTAAACTAAAGAAATGCATTACTATATTCAATATATTTTTACTTAATGAGATAAAAGTATGCAAAAAAATCCCCCAAATAATCATAAACTGATTGTAGGACTTGGCCATATTAATCATAATAACATAAAATGTAGCATAAATTTTTGGCTCATATGCATAATTACTTCTAACTCCAATGTAGAGCTAAAATGCCTCTGGCAAGTTTACCTAACTACACCTTCACAGTAATCCATCTAGAAGATCAGCAAGCTTTAATTATAGGTCGTGATATTCTGACATAACTCTTGACTCTAGTTATAGCTAATTGGACAGAACTGGTTCTAAAAGTGTAGATGCAATGTGTAATCGACAGAGTCAGAGAGCAAAAACAGCCAGCAGGAATGATGTAACATTAGGTTACATTATTCTTGTCACAGTGTATCCTAGGGTGGAGTGTTAGAGACAAAATGATTAATTATTCGCTATAAAGAGGAGGAGGAAACCACGGGATGCTTCAGCCAACTGTGATTGCTTCTCCGCAGCAGAGCTCCTGCTCAGTTGATCACCATGGACCAAATGAAATCTGGCAGGGAGGAGCATAAGGTCGCAAGCTTGTATCTCTCTCTTCTCATTTCTCTATTCTCTGCTCCTTCCTGAGAGAGACTCCATAGACACTCCTCCTTTCAAACAAGTGCTTGGTTTAAAGGAAGAATCCCGTAAATGTCACTGTGATTTACAGAAATTTTCATTTTCCATTTCCTCAATGTTGCCTTTTTATTAGGGGTTTTATGGTCACATATACATCTTTCTCTCTCTCTCTCTCTCTCTCTCTCTCTCTCTCTCTCTCTCTCTCTCTCTCTCTCTCTCTTGCTCTCTCTCTCTCTTTCTATTTTCTTTCTAACTTTCAGCTTCTCTTTTGTAGTTGTATGTAGTGCACCTACTCTGAAGCAATAAATCAATATTCCATTAAATCAATAAATCAACATGTAGCTCCTTATTCTCAATCAGTGAGCTTCTTCATTAATAAGTAATGCACACATTTTAATTGCCTATACTTCATGTTGTGAGTCTTCTGATGGAAATTCATGAATGAATGCTCCAGTTTATGAGTCCCATTACAATATCCATTAATTCACTCCTTCTTATGCAAAATGATCATTCATAAATCATCTTTTTACATAATATGTTAATAGAACTGCAAAGTTACTTCAGGAGAACAGCTATGTGTTTGTTAAGTCGTAATATAGCCCAGTAGTCCAGCTTTCAAAGCTCATACTAGAATGTGGTGTATAATATTATGAGGATAAATTAACACATTAATAAGATGAGGTAGGGTGGTGTAGCTCTTGGAAAATAGAAAGACATGCAGATACAAACTGACTGATAAACTGAGACATTGAGACTTTTTTAATGCATAGGTGATCTATAATTCTCTGTCTTTGACCTTGCTAAGTAAAATATGGGTACATTTACTAACCGGCTGACACAATTTTCAATTCTTTGAGAGGAAAAAAAATACTACAGAATGTCAGAGTGACAAGTTAGATTAGACTGTTAGATACAGCCTATGCACTAGAGCTCTACAAGAATTGCTAGATGTTCAGATAGAGTTCTCAACCTAAAACATCATCTTTTGTGTAACTAGCTGTAAAAAATAGGTATCAAATATGTATTCAGACATTTTCTAGGATCAACATTGTTTATTTGCAGCATTTTCAGCATTTTATTGTCTAACTAACAATATCTATTAGTGGCAAAATGCATGTACTTCATGATAAGTTATTAATGCTGACTTGGATGTAAATGATATCCATGATTCTCTATTTACTATGTGCTCTGTCAGCTTTAGGATAACACATGTCTCTGTAATTTCATCTCCAGGTACCAGGATATATACGAGCTATGGACTCACTCTCCTGCTTTTTGCTAGCGTTTGTGTGAGAGGAGCGTTGCAATAGTCTGGGACCAGCAATCCCCCACTCCCACCCTTTCCCTGTTCTTTTAAAGCCAAGAGAAAGATCATCTGCTATTTCCATAACACGGACGCCATCATTGCTCCAGTTTTTTTGCACCCAATGATAGAATCATCTGTACCAGAATCACTTTTGGTCAAAACTATAAAGCCTAGAGCATAAGACTTTATTCTTGGACATGTATTTGGTAACCCTGATATTACAATTGGATGGACATGAACTAATTAAGGACTTATCTCTCCTTCAGATATTATTAATAATTTGGTTGTACTTTCTTTCTGTTCATATCTGTGAATTTAATATAAGATGCTCTAAAGCCTGGGAGAATTTATATTTGTGTATTATATAAATATAAATACAGATACATATATAATGATATGATTTTGAACCTTCTTGGACTCTGTACAGCCTGCATCCATCCTGGAATATTATGTGTTCAAGGACATTGAAGTAATTGTGAATATAACAGCATTGACATTTAAGTAAATATTGTGGCTGGATAGGCGTTCTGCTTAACTATGTGATGCTCTGCGCTGTTTAATCTGCTTTGAAGTTTCCTGATTTTTGTTTTATGCAGGTTGTTTATGCTCAAATGCACATGCGGATCTTTTGTTCTTGTAGGTTTTTTTTATTTTTTTTTTATATATTTCTCCTTTTTTTAATTTGCATAATAAATGTGAGCTTATTTCTGTTATCAACCTGTTAGTCTTGGTTTGTCTTCAAGGACAAAGAAACTCCTTTTTTTTACACATCATGTGCATGTCTAAAAAAAAAATTAATGCCAGGACATGTACTAATTAGCTGATAATTAACTCAGAAAATACTGACCTCTTTCTATATTGCATGAAAGTTTTCTTTATTTTCAGGAAGGAGAAAATATGTGACGGGAAATACTCGAGTCATCATATGTGGATCTATGAATATCTTATTGTCTTATTGACTAAAGATGCTTAAGTGCATGTGTGTTTTGGTATTTCATCCTATTTCCAACAACTGGAGTGTTATATAGTGATATTCCTTTTGATATTCTAAGCATACCCTCATTTCCACAAAGTCTTGACCATCTGCCTCCCTGCTTCAAACTCCATTACACTTGATCATTGAATTTCCACCATGGCTAGCCAGTTGATATTTGATTTTTTCCTTCTCTCCTCATTGAATTTGACTTTATAACATTTACAAAGGATCCATCATCGTAGCACAATATACCAAAAAATAAACCTAAATCATAATGCACTATTGGAATGGAAAATAGAAAGGCCATGGTGTTACTTTCTTCTTTTTTTTTTGAGATTTAGCTCATGCATTAATTATACATCAGCTCATTTACTTTTCCTCCATCAAAGTACAGAAACACATGGCCATTTTTTTTATTTATTTATTTTGTAAGTATCTTTCCTCATGTAACATGCACATTTTTTTAGAAAGATCAGTAAAAATCACATTTTACAATCACACACTAACTTAAACCAATACACCATCTACTAAGCTCAAGGCCTATTCAAAGATGTAAGATTGGGGTTATGAGGAAGTAAACAAATCATTAAGACAAGATGACACCTCTGAAAATAAAAATTCATAAATACATCTGGACATGACCTTTCCAACCGTCATCATTATGCAGTGTACCCCCTGTGTACATTCTGCACTCCGTTCATACAATAAATGCCACATCATTGTCTTTGGAAACACTTGAGTTCAGTTTGAGTTCATTTTATTAGGCGAAGGCTCCCGTGTAGCTTACCAAAGCAAACCGATTCTTCTGTAAATGCCTATATGAGACGGTATTTTGAACTGAGAATTAGACTTGTACAACTGGCGTCTACGTCTGTTCAGTGTCTTTGTAAAAGCCACAGTAAATTACGAAAAAAGCATGATTGTCTTCATTTGTTTCAGCACCATTAAAATGTCTTCTACACAATGCTGTCCATGATTTATAAAGATGGTTGATACCTCTATAACCTCAGGGTTTTCTCCTACACCTGTTTTCTGTTAGATTTATACCCTAAAAGAATGATGCACCGGTAAATTGGAGTTGGGTTTATGGATATGCTGCTTCTAAAAAAAAAAAAAAAAACCATGCTGTTGTGGAGAGAGAATTGAGATGTGTTAGCTTTTTCATCCAATTTTGATATTGATTTGCTTCTTTCTTGTGAATCATAATGGTCTATTTTCCAGAGCATGGCGATATTATGATATATTTTTTTTTATTGACATTGTGGCGGTTTGTACTGCAGTGTCAATAAAAATGTAATATGTAATTAATGACAAATGAAAGATTTATTTGACATTTATCAATGTTTTAGAGCCATTTTTATGATTTACAGAATAGGAGTCACGATTTGCGGTATTTAAAAAAATCGGCGTGCCAATTTTGGTTAGCGAGTATTTGGGCATCTTTGTTATTATTATTATTATTATTATTATCATTATTTTAAATAACACAATAAATAATTTTGTACAAAAAAAACTCCATGAAGGGTTAACTATGAATTCAGAACAATGTGTTGTTAAATTCCTGGGTACATTTTACATGGAAGAAAGCAAAAGTCACTAAAAGAAGGATGTCAAAGATGTGTGCGTTACAGAGATGGTATGTTGAAAAAAGATCAGAAAGTCAGTGTTTATGCTTTCCTTATAAACAGTCAGAAATAGATGATCAGATTACATACTTATTGGGCTCTACTACACACTGGAATGCAACATTACAGAATGCAATTATTCGCATGAATGAATGAAAGCACATGCAATGTATAGTAACATTAAAACAGTAACAATTACCAAATTACATTGACTGCTAAAGCTATTAGCTGTTGTAAACATGCACATGATCTGTATTCCATGTGTAATTTTGACTACTTTAAAATTAAAACATGTCTCCATATCTTTAATAGCTATGTTCAGTGACTAGTGTATGTCTTGTTTTCCATAGGATCAATTTTCCATTACCTTGCACACTGGATTATTCCACACTCATAAAGCAACGTCATACTAATGAATGTGCACATGACCCCTGAGTATAAAACAATATGTATTAAAAAGAAACCCAGCTGAGCCCAAAAAGTGTTAATTGAGCTTGTCTTTGGCAAAGAAATTAGACATTTAATGAGAAGAACTAACAATGATTTTTTCTGTGGGACTTTTCAATGGGAGAGGCAGCCTCTTGTCCGACATCTCAACCAATTACACATACTTTTCATTTTGACAGAGATCTTGTTATTCAGTGGAAGTCCTGAAGAAATGAGCCTGTCACTTTTCATCCGATCTTTATTTTGTGGAGGGGAAAGAGATAAAAAGCCACTTGAAATTCACATTTGATATTTGCGAGTGCCAGGCGTCATTGGGTTTGTGTAATCAGGCCTGGGAAAACGAGGGCGACGGGAGATTGGCAAGTGTGAAACGGGACCCGGGGGGTGGTGGATGGGGGGTGAGGAGTGGTGAGTGATTTCCAGGGTCTCTGTTTGTTAATTTGGTCAACATCGCATGGTTATTTGTGTGGAAATGAGCAACCCCTTTCCCCTGGCACTTTCACCAGTTTTCTGGATCCACTTCAGCTCTGTGCAGATATAAGCTGATGGGATATTGCAGCATGAATAAATCAGAACAGTATGTATGATTTTTTTTTCCTCCTTAAAAAAATAAGCTTTTTAATCTATTGTAAATTTTTATGGTATTTCTGCAGCTTAAAACCCCAAATATGAGCGTTTCTATATATTTGAAATCATATTGTTTACTGCTAGGACTGGCTATGCAACCATAATGCAGCCTTTATCATATACATCTAAGATTAGATATCTCATTCAGATGCCTTTGTTCCAAGTTGATTTGGTACTTTTTTGGAAGTTTCACTTTTCCTCCCACATTCAGTCATTCTCTTTATTTACTATATTATGCATTAGAAAGCTCGAGCAATCAAATATATTCATGATAAAGACACAATCACAAAAAAATTCCCCAATATAATAGGGCTGGTAAATATGTGGTTACATGGTCCCTTTAGGCTACTTTGTAAAACATAGTAACTGTTTCATAATGATATACAATTAAATATTGTGTTATATATTTATACATTTCTCTTTCATATTTTACTGGTGGATATAACCCACTGTCTAACAGTGTTGACAAAAATGTGTTTTTTTTATTTGTTGTGCAAGGTTCTGTAACTTGTGGGAGTCTCAAGGACATAATGATTATACTGCCTACTAACTTTTTTATGAGGACAATATATTTGTTGTCACTAGTATTGATTCCAATAAATACATTCAGCATTTTTGCTTTAGCAGATATTCTACTTCACCCAGTAACGAACTAAAAACAGATGACCTAATTGATAAAAAAATAACATAATTACTTTTTTCAGATTAAATAATTAAATAAATGTTTTAATTAGTATCTGGGTGAAGTACATTATTTACTCAAGTGCACTGACAGAAAAACCTCAACAGAAATGACACAGCTGATGTCAGGAAAATTCAATTTTGGCTGCAATGGTCCCAGGTGGCCATAAAGTAAGCACAATTTTGGACCAAAGTAGGTTTAAAAATACCATTGCCTTGGCAAAAAAAATGTCTGGCTTCCAAGTGGGTGCAACAGAAATTGTGAGTTTGAAACCCAGTGCTGCCACATGGTAGCTGTATGGGTGGGAGGTTTGATATATTATTTCTCCCCTGCAAATGACATATATACTAGTCAATCATTGGTGCCCACATGTGTGCTTGTGTATGCAGAAAAGGGCCAAAAGTGCTTTCCTCTGAGTGTGTTATGATGTCCTATGATGCAGCATAATCAGCAGTTTTTAAAAGATGTACATAAGTGGCTATACTTTTCTTGGAGGAAGAATGTATCAGCCTTCACCCTCTCTGCTAGCGAGGAGAGAAATTGGCAGATGACCAATCTTGGGAGAAAACCGAGTAAATCCCAAACAAACTAAATACGATTTCTTCATCCAATGTTGCCAAAGAATTTAAATAAAAAAGCATATTTGAGAGAAAAAAGCATCCTATCTACAAGGGATATTAATGGGTTGCTTGGATATAGATTTTTTTTTTAGCTTTAATACAGAGTTCTACCTGAAACCTGTTTGGAACAGGAATACAAGATAGACAGTGCATCGACATGCTACAACTTGCCATCCTGATCAAATTATTTAATGCTCAGTCACTCACTTTAATGACTGTTTGGAGCTAATGTTAACTCTTAAGTGCAATGCAATATCTTAACAAAATACTGGATACTTTCTCACACACACACACACACACACATTCAAAAATAGGCGTGAATTATTTATTTGTTATCTGTAATTGCAATCAATTGCAGCTGACATTGATGTAGGGTTCCTTAATGGCACCTCAGAACATTTAACATTAATGAACTGTGGCTCTATCTGTCACTGCTGATGTAATGGTTCTCTTCACCATAAAATAAAGCCAAGAGGTGAGAAAATAAGGTGAAGGTGATGAAAACCGACAAAAAGCAACTATCTCTTATTTCTCCCATGGCATCTTAATAATGGGTGATAAAGTGTTTTCAAATTTTTTTGAGCAATAAAGAAATGACCTTGCACTGTTAATCAACACAAGGGAAACACACAAAAGCAAGTAGGCTAGTTTTTGTCCCTGCGAGTCTGATGCAGTGGCAGGGAGTATTGGGAATTGGAACAGCTGCGAGTCATGAGTGGGTGTTAGTTATGAGAGGGAGAGAGAAAGAGAGAGAACGAGAGAGAGAAGAATGAAGAGATATGTGGAGGCTCTAAGAAATAGCAGAAGCACTCAACAATGCAGGGATAATGCATCCAAATATATTTGTGCCTTTAGAGAGAAAATAGAAGAGAGGCAGCGAGTGTAGAGAGGATTAACATGACACATGATTGATAGTGAATTAAAGGCCTGGTCCTCTACTCATTAAAGCTAGCACTGACACCACAATGGAAATGACAGTGCAGTGAAAACTGTCATGCAGAAAGCTGAACTATAATGTCAGTGACTCATCGTGAAATATAATAACATTGGATTTATTTGTAAAATGAATAAGCGCTACTGATGTCAATCATTTTAAAGAGCAAAGAATCTCATCACCATGTACTCAAAATGTGTTAAGTGGTGAAAAACAGTAGCATAAGATGGTATTTTACTCCGATGTTATAATAAGATGGTATACTCTGATGCTATAATAAATCCAATACTACATTTCATGAGCTTTTTATATTATTTCTTATGGGGACCAGAGATATGTCCTTACAAGGTAAACAGGTAAGATGTTCCTATCTTTGTAAATGTGGTCCCCAGTGAGGAAACACTTTCCAACACAAACACAGCCAATGATCCAAAACACTTTATAAACACTTAATATCAAAAAGAATGTAATTCCTGCTGTCTTCTTTCTTTTTCCTTCCAGTTGGCTGCAAATACAGTGTTTTATTGCATTTCTTGGCTTATCGCACCTTCACACAGGTTTGATGAATACTGGTTGTGGATAGCACATGATGCAACTGGGATTTAAACTCGGATCTGTAAATGTGCTGTCTGCACTTCTTGTGGATATCTTGTACTGTATATAAAATACATTCCCTAAATTGCTGCTCATCTCTCTGTACTTTCCCTCTGGTCATTCAAAAGTAATCATTGCTGACGTTAAAAACCTTTTTCTCTTTTATTCTTCCGACTCCAGCCAACAGCTTTATTATTGATGTCATGAGTCAGCCATGGAGCCGAACAGAGGTGGGCCAGACCATTCACGATGAAAGGATGGAGGAGAAAACGTAATATATTGTCATCTCTCATTCATATATCTCTGCGGAATGTGACTTATCTGAGGCATTATGAAGCAATTTGGAGCAAGCTCTTCCTCTTAGTTAACTTTTAGGATGAGTTAAGCATTAAAGTGCTGCTCATAAAGAGCTAAACTGTGCATATTAATAGAATGAAATGACTGGCTATTACTTGATTGATATTTATTGATGTGAGCACTGTCAGTGATTGTCAGTTAATAGCGATAACTTTGTAAGTGGAAGATAATTGATGGCTATATTACTAAAAACGACAAAAGAGCAGGTGCCTGTTAAGCATAATGATTTAGAGAATAAGTAACTGAATCTTTGAATCAAATATTTTCCCAGATTTTCCCAAATATTTTTTGGTAATGAGTAATGTAACACAATTTTATCCTGAATGATTCATTTGGGTTTTATAAAAAATTTAATTCGGGAATCACATGTTTGTTTTGACTGATTAATAAATGCCAGTGTTAGAAGTGAAACAAAAACAATAGCATGTTACAAATGACATGGAACAGGTGGTTTTTAACAATTAATTAACCTTCATAATTTGTTTATATTGATTACTATAAATGTCGAAGTCTTCCTGAGGAAAAAGAAATTAGCATGCCATGACTTTCAAAGTTTTGATTCTGGTGGTTTATTAGTGTTAGCAGTGTCTAAGGAAGACAAGCTCATTTTGACCTAAAAAAGGTCTGTGACTCAGACTCTGGCTTCAGGGATCCTGTCTGATTAACATTTTAATTAACACAAAATATTGCTAACTCTCGGCCATTCTCTGAGTCTCTACTCAAACAGATTAATTAATGCGGTGCTCGCCCTACTCAACTAGCCTACAAAGTGATTATTAAGAAGGGAAAAAACATATGGAGAGATAAATGTCATTGCCCACCTCATTACAATATACTGTAGTCCTTTTGCAAACACAGAAACAGACCTGCAACTGCAGAAGAGAGCTTGCAAAACCACAAAATATCGCCATTTTACATTTTTTTTAAAACTTAAACTGCAAGATGGACCACTTACCATGCCAACCAGAAACATGACTCAGAGTGCACTATTTTTTTGTCAGAATCTGCATAATTTTGGCCAATGCAGTTTTCAGTTGGGTATTAATTAAGATCTACAGTGTATTCTTGGGTCATTTATAAGAAAGACTGTAACAAAAAATTAGATGTTACAACGTAGCTGAAGATATGCGCACGATTATGCTGAAATCCTTGTATGAGGGTACCATGCATAATAAATCGTACTCAACACGGTGTGGAAAATTATCAATGACAGGGTGAGGTGAATGTTATTATATGGCTGAAATTGTTTTATTTATATTAGACTATACCAATTTGGCAAAAAAAATTGAAAACTTTCTATATATTTGTCATGTCATAAGGTGAAAGTGGAGAGTGGATACAAGTGCAGAAAATAAATGAGATAAAAGAAATTGAATAAATGAAAAATTTAACCAAATGCAAATGAATGGACAACACAATGAAATCTATGACCTGAATAGATAAACAGCAAAAAACATAAATGACAACAGTGAAAAACAAAGAGCGCTGTATGATGTGAGTATATATATATATATATGTGCTAATTACTGTAAATATGAATCACACACATGACATAATGCATAGGGATGCAATGATCGATGGGAAATGTAGTCCCTGTCCATAATACTGATGACATTTAAGAATAAAACACCATACTTCTTATCCCTTTATAGTTACATCTCTGTGAAGAAGAAACGCATTTGATGTAGTTGATGTTGAAGAACACCCGCTAAACAAAGTCTTTCCTGTAATCTTTCACATTAGCGACCCTAAATTCCAAAATGAATGTCATCTTGTTACAGACTTACCCATAGGCGAAAACCTTCTTTTTTTCTGTATTCAACAGATACAGAACAACACCAAACAAGGTCATTACTGTTCTCAAAAAGCAATGTAATAGGATAATTTAAAGCAAAGAAGCATTAAGACAGGGCAAAATGTAATGGAGGATAGCACACAGCTACCCAATATATAGAGGTTTTTAAAAGCACTGACACTTATGACCCTTAGCATACATTTTATACAATCATCAACGTATGAAAAAAATCTTAAATCGCAATGTATTAAATGTCAACACATTTTAATTGATCTATTTACTATCCTTAGTTTTGTGTAGAATGTGCTACACAGAAATAATCTGTCCAATTTGTCCAATTTGTGAAAAAATTCTTAACAGCACAAACCTTTATAAATGTATTTTTTTCCACTCGTTTTTTTGCTTAACAGCAGAATATTTATGTAAAACAATTTATTAGATTTATGAAGCATTTGCCATACAACTATAGTGCAAAATATGTTTGTAAATATATGACCATCACACCCATATTCACATGGAATAAATCCCTCAGATGAACCAGATTTAAAAGGGAACCTATACTCACCTGGGTAACAGCAGGTAGTGTGATTATACAGTAAATAAATGCCTTCTTTATCTTGTACTGCATGGTCCAAAAGCAAAACTGGAAATGTATTATAACTATCATCCGTAGCTCTTCCATAAACTCTTGCCACAAAGTTGAAAGCACACAATTGTGTAGGATGTCATTGTCATTTTTCCACCATGACAATTCCCCTTTGCTCAAAGCGATGACCATGAAGATATGGTTTTCCCACAAATGGATTGGAAAAACTGACCTGCACACAGCCCCAAACCTCCTCATTTAACATTAGTATCTGTCTTCCGTATTGTTCTTGCTGCTGAATGATCACAAATCCCCACAGTCATGCTCTAAAATCTAGTAGAACACCTTCCCACTACATTTAGAATGTGATGTCTAACAAACAAATATGATAGTCAGGTATCCACAAAACACTCTAGCAAAGTGTGTACCTGCGTATAAGCTGCCATTACAGAAATAATTATATATTATATTTAGATATATTAGAATGAATGATATCTTATACAGGGATGTAATGTGTCATAAAATCAAGGACTATTAAATAAATTAAAAAAATGCATACCACTGCGTATAATTATAATTCTTTTATTGATTTACATTTTTTGACTTAAGCAAAGTAAAGTTTTCACTGCATAACTGTTTGCTCAAAATGATTGTTGCTGATGCAATAATTAGTTTTACAAACATGCAAGGGGAATCTCTAAATACTACTCTGTGGAAGCCCTTTCTAATGATCATGGATGCAAAGTAAAGTCCCTCCGAGTGCTAAAGTTTCATAAGGGGTCGTAGCGTCTCATTATGAGGTGTGGATGCATGGTATTAAGCACTTAAGTGAGCTTGTGCACACTTTACCAACATCATTAACAACAACCTCAAACAGCAAATTTACCAGTGTTAAATTAACACCTAACGCGTTTCTTTGATAACAATGCCGCTTCACTGTACACTGGAGGTATTCATTTAACACCTGATTTTGTTGCACTCCAGCTGAGAGCGTGACTTGAAGCACCGTCGTTAAGGCCGGGAACATCTTGTTACCGAACTTGAAGAAGGATTTGCAGTACACGTGGTATTTTAGGATGCCCGGATATGTCAACATAAAAAAAAAAAACTGTTTTGGAAAAAGAGCAGAACGCCTAGGAATGCAGCATGCTCTTTTTTATTGCCAGATTTCAAATGTGGCACAGAACACAGTGAACAGAGAGAATTGCATTAGGAGGAGGAAAATAAGAAGCAGAGAAAATTAATTATTCAGCATTCACGAAGAACAGCAGCAACACTCTGCTAATTAGAGTCACACACTTTCTATATACTTTCCCTGACTGGTAATATCATTTTTATCCAAATTAGATTTATACTTGAACGTGCATTGTGTGAGTGTGTATATAGGATGAGACACTGACAGTCCTACAGTGTATATGTTTTTTTATAATTTACTTTTAAAACAGTATGTCAAAGGGAAAAAAAAGAATGAAGTGAGCATTTTCTTCAAAGTCATTTACAAACAAATCAGTTTCTGCCATTAGATGGACATGGGTACATTATCCACTTGGGTATAGAAAGCTAGTAAGAAATGCTTAAAATAATTTATTAATTCATTCATTTAACTTAAATATAATTATATTCAAATTGTAAAAATATACATAATGATGCTCACTGTAAAATTGCAAATAATATATATGTTTTTATTTGTAATCATGTAGACATTATAATTGCATTTGTATATTACACATTTCTATTTTTTCCATAGAGCATAATAGAGGCATGAAGGTGAATATATATTCTATTAAAATGAATTGTTCTTTCGGTTTGTAAACAAGTCTGTCATGGGTCTGGAGTACTTTCAACCATATGCAACTGGTACAGTACACAGTGAAAGGCAACACTCCCCCAGGACCATAGTGCATAAAACAACCCATGACTACATGAGACTGCACAGAACAAACCAAAACCTTTGCATGACTAGATAAAGTGCACATGTGCAAATGGGTGCAAACAGAACAAGACAGGACAATAATTACTCAAAGAGGCCAATAGGCACAGTACGAGCCAGTGCAGTGCAGTGTACATAAGGCATCCATGTGAGCTGTAAATGCTCTTGTCATTCTTTAGGTTGATTGTCAGATTGTTATATGTAACTGTCGATTCAAGAAGACATGCAATTTTCTATTTCTTGCTATGGTAAACGTAGACATCTGGACTTTTAAATCTCAGAGCCTTTTCTTTCACTGATCCGATGGGGCCTCATCAGTTATATTCAAGACAACTCGAGCTCTTCTGTCATTCCTTCTTATCACAGAGCGTCAGGAATGAAATACGGTGTACCTGCAGCTACATTTTACACAGTGCAGCAGCAGAGAATTAGAGACAGTAACAAATAGAATAAAATGCATGTATGAATAAAATTATTTGGTATAATATAACAATAATCTCATGAACAACCAACATCAATGAAAATACAACAGCTCAGTGCAAATGAGGATGAAACTGTAATATGACGCACACTGAAATGCAGCAACTTGGTTTAATTACAGTGACACTTTCAATGAAGCTCCTATTCATGTCATTATAAAAATTTGTATATTATTATTAGTAGTAGTAGCTGTAGTAGTAGCATAGCTATGCTTTTCTTACCACAGTATGTCTTACCACAGTCATTATAAGGAGACCTAAGATTTGGTTTTCAGTTAAATAGTGGTTTTGTGTGTGTGTGTGTGTGTGTTCTTGTAATTCTTTGGTCAATACTCTGTATAACTGTATGATGTGGATTTTTATAATATGTATATTTACGTTTGTGTACAATGTATGTACATTGTACTCATTTAGTAAGTGCTTAAGGAAGAAACATTTACATACTCGCTAAGATCATATTCTATAATATAAGAGGTGAAAACCTTTTATAGAGAAGTTTATAGAGAACCTATAAATTGGTGAGTTCTTTTATGGTTGCCATTACTAAGGTTTACAAGATTTCTAAATGTATGTATTATGTTATGGAGTTTTTAACATTGGTATTATGAACATCACTTATTATGAAACTTTTAAGTCCACATAGAATAATAATAATTAGTAGGAAGCATGAACCATCATAATTAATAAAGTTGACAATCAAGTTTAATAAAAATGCATTCAGTGAAACAGGGATTTCGTTTAAATATTTCTGCCCATGAGAAAGAATACATTGGAATTACTTAATCTGTAACTCTACAGCATGAAAATCATAATCATAATAATATGCGACAATTAACGACTGTTGTAAATAAAGCAAAACAAACACCAAGAAACAGCAGGAAGCAATTGAAAACATATTTGCATGACAAGGAAATCCAGCAGAATGAGAGGAGGAGGAGGTGCCACTTTATAACACCATATCAGCATGCAGAACAGGAGAAAGAAATGCGAAATTTGGACATTTATAGTGAATTAGATTCATCGGTTTACTTCAGGATTGTCTACCAGCAAACTTTATCACTTCAATAAATCTCGCCATCAAATTATGTGACCAGTGTTCAACTCTTCCTTCTGTACAAAATAAAAGTATAATCGGAGATGCACATCTTATTCAATCTCCCTTTACACACTTCCTGTTATATACACACAGTACATTTATACTGTTATAAAAATACTTGCATATCATGTTTTATATAAATACACTTATTTGCTTTAATGCATTGTGCATGGTACATAGCACCTACTATATACATTTATATTAATATGCAGGTTTTAGGAAATCAATTTCTATAAACATTTTCCTGTTTTTAAAGATTTGAACTACTCATTTTAACAACTATCCTATTTAACTGACACTTAACTTGTTCATATGCTACCAATATGTCTACAGTAGAAGTGGCATGAGTTATACTGAGAGTGAAAAACATTTGTCTGCTCTGTCCTTCACACAAACAGTGTCTGTACTGCCATGTGTCTTGATAAAGAAGATTTGCTTTAACACTCTAATTATTTCCGCCTACTGCTGGGTCTACTGCACCATGTGGAGCATCTAAACCATCGTTATGCTGCCAAGAATTACTGGAGCCATGAGAGAGTTTGCTCAGTAAAATAGCCATTCAGCCAGCTCACTGACGATCATCTGTGTACAATGTCTACAGGAAAGACTCTCTTAAATAAATAAATGACATGAGTCAGTGAGCTAACAAAGCCCTGTGTTGCAGCTAAAGCTAAAATTCCCATTATGGTAAAGCATGAGGTTGGAAAATGTGTTCTATTATTACGCTCCTTCAAACCGATTTTAGCTAAGGCAAAACATTTCAACATTAATTAGTCATTTACAATAGGTGTAAGAAATAATATGGTGCCATTATAGGAAAATAATTAAGAAGGTGTGACACGGCCTGATTACTGTTTCCAGCCCAAAAGTTCCATAGGAATTATATAGGAAAATGTTTTAAAAAAGACACCATATAATTCATTGTTAATAACTACCGTATTTTCCGGACTATAAGCCGCTACTTGTTTCCCACTCTTTTAACCCCGCGGCTTGAACAATGACGTGGCTAATTTATGGATTTTTCCGGGTTTTTTCCCGGTTTCACAAGCTTCAAGCCAAAAAACTGAGCCCCATAACATTAGACCAATGAAATTGCCAAATGGGTTCAGGTGAACCAATGAAACTCTTTATATTAAATCAGATGCGCTCTCACTGAGTCAGGCCGCACCACATCATAAATATGGATGATGTTCCTCTGACGTTTGACCTGCCGCTCACTTGGACTGTCAACAGGAAATGCGAATCATTCATCACGCTAAAACAACCGGGCATGAAAAAACACACTTCACCTGTGTTCTGAGCTGCACGGCATCGGGAGAAAAGCTTCACCGATGATGATTTTTAAACGCACTACGATGCCAAAAGAAAAACTCTCGAGAGAAATAGTTGTGAAAGGAAGGAGGAAGATGGTGAACAATGACTTTCTTGGTAGGCTACTGTTTAGATACAAGCCATGTAACAGACACTGACTTTCATTAAAGCCTGTGTAAAGTTCATTAGTTTCAATGTAGGAACCTGCAGCTTATAGACAGGTGCGGCGTATTTATGTTTAAAATAAAAATCTTTGTACAATTCAGTGGGTGCAGCTTATATTTGGGTGCGCTTAATAGTCCAGAAATTACAGTACATTTAATGTTGTAAAATGTCCCTAAAAATATGTTTTTTAATTTTCTAAATGTATGCAGCTTTTTGTAAAAAAAAAAAAAAATTAATTAAATATGACACTGGAATTTTATTGAAATTGACAACTGAAACTTCTATGATAACAAGCAGCCATTTCCACAAATTATAAATCATGTATGAATCTTCATTAAATACACTTTCTGCATTTTTTGTTCCCTGTGAATCTGCTGTTACAAACAATCTTGTGTAAGAAAAAGCATCATAGTATAAACCTGTGGTTTTCAGCTGATATTACTGTTATAACTGCTGTTATAGAAAATTCATTTACATCTTCTCATCAGTCAGATTTGGGAATTCAGCAGCACATGTGATATAATGAATAATAATGAATTCCCCAGATGGAAGTTCTTAAGATCTGAAAGATTCTGTATAATAAAGTAAAATTATAAATGCAAACTTACATTTATTTAATTAGTTCTTCAATTTGAATAAATCACACAATCAGTTTTATCAAGGGCAAACACAAACAACTGGGCAGCTGCAAAAATACAAAGAGATAAATTTGTTAATCATCAAACCAAAAAAGCTGTGAAGCTTTATGTCTTTGGGGGGAAAGTGAATGAGAAATTAAATGAAATAATCTCAATAGATGGCTGTCTGGAGTGGAAATGTCCAGAGAATCATTTAAAATGACCCCCGTTGCCTTCTGTCACATACAGATTATATTGTTTATGATATTTTTTAATTATTCAGCACCTGATACTAGGTCCATATTTACATACACACACACACACACACACACACACACACACACACACACACACACACGAAAATGATCTCATGCTTTCACTGGTTTCTTAAATTTGTGGCCTCACTTATGGTATTGCATGATGGATAAGTACTATATCTGCCTGTTTTTCTCAGCATTGATTGAGATTATTATTTCTGAACAAATCTCCAACTATATTTGCAGGAATGCAGCTGCAAACTTGCAGGAAACCTCCACCATGCTTCACTGTTGCGTGAAGATACTCATTATGGTACCGCTCTCAAGCATTTCAACAAACAACCTGTTTTTTGCCAATTTTCTCAGATTTTGACTCATTAGTCATGAGGTCACACTTGGTTCTGTTAGTTCTTCCCTAATACCACTTCTGGACATATTCTGATGACAAAAGAAGTAAGCATGAAGTTTCCTTCATTGACCACTGAGTCTATGGTCCTCAGCATTGCTAGTTTTTTGTGTTTCTTTAAAATAGATAAATATCTTGAAACCCCAGTCTCTGTTAAAATGTTTGCCTGGGAGAGACTTTAATGATGTAGCAAAGCTTCCTTGTGTCCTGTTGCTTAGTCTTGCCATGGTGTATGACCTGTGACATAAATTTGTCTTCCACAAACTCACTATAGTAACAGAGTTACTAACTCTGTCTAAATTGCACCTGCTTGGTATAATTGGCGGTTAATCATACACCTGAATCCAGTGGCGTGCCATTCATTTGGTACCTGGGCATTTAGTGGGGACTTACCCGACTTAATCCACCTCTTAATATCAACACTATCAGTAAAGTAGCCACCTTTTGCTTAGATTACTGCTTTGCACACTCTTGGCATTCTCTTGATGCCTACTTTGAGGAACCTACAATATGACATTTTCAGTTAACTTTTTTGTTATGTATATAATTCCACATGTTAATTCATAGTTTTGATGCCTTCAGTGTGACTCTACAATTTTCAGTCATGAAAATAAAGAAAACTCTTTGAATGAGAAGGTGTGTCCAAACTTTTGGTCTGTACTGTATATATATATATATATATATATATATATATATATATATATATATATATATATATATATATACTATCCTAAGTTCTCCCACTTAGAAATCATGGAGGGGTCTGAAATTGTCATCGTAGGTGCATGTCCACTGTGAGAGACATAATCTAAAAAAAAAAAAATCCAGAAATCACAATGTATGATTTTTTTAACTATTTATTTGTATGATACACTATGCAAAATAGCAGGGTGTTCAAATACTTATTTTCCTCACTGTATATATATTTATAATTTTCTTTTGATTTCTTTGATGCCATAATTTACAAACTTTCTTTCTTTCTTTCTTTCTTTCTTTCTTTCTTTCTTTCTTTCTTTCTTTCTTTCTTTCTTAGTTAGTATAAGATCAACCTTTATTCGTCCCACAGTGTAACATTTTTTGTGTTACAGCAGCAATGTTATTTTTGTGAACAAAAAGCTAAGATAAAAAAAGGGTAAGATCAGTCAAAGTGAAGCTGTGACACCTTAGTATTGCTTTACTGTGGTCTTTTGCTTTTTTTTCTGAAATTTCAGAATCTGTTAATTCACAGCTAAAATTCAATTTCAACAGAGCAGATCGCAATGGATATACTTTTTCCTTTAAATTCAAACTTTATTCAAAACAATGCAAATTTGTTGCACATCTTCAGTACTGCAGGTCTGTGTATGTGTAAAATATACAGTGTTAGATGTTAGATTCTTCAAACAAACATATTTGAAAAGAGATGCTCAAAGAATATTGTATTCAGGTAGTGAACAAACTGTAAAGCCACAGCCACATCTGAGAGACCTTTTATGGAGGCCTTTTAATGGAAAAAGAAGATCCACTGGCATTTATCCTCAACACACACTGGATATTATTCCTAGGAGTGCCCTGGTGTTTCAACTACCTTTTCTTCAGTCACTGTTGTTTACCTATTATTCTCTGGAGGTAATATACCTGACAGCTGGTTTACACCAGAGGATCTTCACTTTTAGCGAGACCCAGTAAATTGCTTCTTGAGAATAGACATGGCAAATAGTGTCTTAGAACACTTAAGATCATTAGGCTGGGGTGATGCATCAGGCAGGTTGGCTGACACGAGCAGATTAACCTCACTGTTTTTAGAGCGCTGCTCCAAAGTGCAGTTTCCGATACTCCATAGTCTTATTCTCTCTGTCTGTGTGTGTGTGTTTATGGTAAAATAAAAAAAAAGCAGTTTAAATGTAGTGACTTTTAATATGCTATCAAAAGACACATCCGAAATTTCTCAGAATCCGTGCAACTTATTTTATTATTTCATTGCTTCAAAGAACTCTAATTCCCAGAATCCACAGTATATAACCTTACTTACATCACCACTGTCCACTGTCGAAATTTGAGCTTTATAAATACATGAAAACTAACAAAAACATTCATACATACATACAAAAATTAACAAACAACAATAAAACATAGGTGTTAATTATGATGTAATGAGTGCTGAAGATAATGGTATGTTCAGGTTAACTAATGCATAATGAATGTCTTAATGTAAACATTACCAAGCCTTCTTATGAAATCTGTATACATTTACCTTGCATATATAGGTCTAGATTAATTTTTATTCTTTCAAATATAGGGTATACTGTATACAAAATGTGTATGGCCACCTACATGGTCCCACTAGTACAGTATGGGATAAATCTTACTACTGTTGCCACAATGTTGGAAATAAGAAGCCCAAATCAACACTTTTAAGATGAATCAAAAATGACTTTTTCTGGTGACAATTATGATAATGTTATCAACAGACCTGAAAATAACAATAACAATAATAATAATAATAATAATAATAATAATAATAATAATAATAATAATAATAATGTGCATTACATAATGCAATTATTCATTAGTGATAAGTAAAAAAAAAAAGATGAATTATAATTGAAACAAATAATAAGTAATAATAACAAGTAGTAGTAATAATAATAATAATAATAATAATAATAATAATAATAATAATAATAATAATAATAATAATGTGCATTGAATAATTATTTGGATTACAATTGTATATATTTTTTTATTTAATCTTATTTAATTTATTGCAAAATAACACAATTATTACAATTTTAATACATACAATAGTTTACATTTCAGTATAACAGTTTTTCATCAACAATTTGCATACATTATAACTAGACTTTCTGCCTATAAACCCTGCACAGTAAGTTTTATGAGCCCTGAGCTATTTTTATTCAACCGTTTTAAAAAATCCCATATGTGCATTTCAGTCCTCCGGCACTTGCACTAATAGTTTCTATTCAAAAACCAGATGGAAGTTCTCTAGTATAATAAGATATTCATCAGCCATGTGTTTTTGTAATGTATCATTTAGAGATACAAATATGAATATCACTTATGCCAGGAGTTTGCACCCCTGGCGAGATTGCAGTCATTACGGTTTAATGTTGTGAGTTGTCTAGCTGTATTCAGTTTCCTAAAAGGACCTTTTTGCTCCATTCCTGTGATAGTGATATCTGTGTCTGCTCTAAAATACTTTGATCACAAAGTGTCTAAATCACACTAAGGATGGGAATTATGTAATGAAACTCTAAATCTAGGGTTAATGTTCTTCTAGGAAAAAACTGCCATCAAAGATCACATTGCAAAAGATGACATTTACATTTGCATAATATAAGCTGTACCACATATAAAATAGTATTATCTGATATTACTGGAAGTGCATTTTGTATGCACACAAAAACAGACACATGCAATTTTATTACAGGAAATTATAGAACAGAGCATTAACATTCCCACTTCTACAAGAACTTGTGAGTGTTTATAAGGTCGCATGCCATTCACTGTGTATTTCTAATATTTGTGCTCAGTCTTGTATAGATTCCAGATACACAGTGAGCCTGACCAGGATAAAGCGGTTACTAAGATATGGCTTAGTTAAAAATCCTGATTTTTTGAAGCTTAAGTCAAAATGTATGCTTTATGTGTACCCTGTCTGAGACTGAGATGTAGATAAAAATCAGTGCCACTTATTCATGCTCTGGCACAATTGTATTGTGCTAGATTTACAGCAGTCATTACATGGTGCATTATAAAGGAGAGCCCCAAGGCCATTTATAAAATAATAATAAAAATAATAATACTATAACATAATGTAGCCAGCATTGAAAGGAAAAAACCTACAGCAGTTTCCTCAATCAGGGAAAAAAAGAAAAAGAAGAAAGAAGAAGAAATTAATAGTTTCCTCTGAATAGAGTCTTTAAGTTTTTTCCCAGAGTTTGCAGAGATTTTTTGTTATATGTACTGGGTTTAGAACCACAGAATGTGTGCGAAGAAAAAATCAAAAGCTTATTCACATTTTTATTTAAATTTTATGTGTCTAATATTTTAGTAAAAAATCAATTATTTGCACAATAACCTGCCTGAAAATAAGCTTTAACACGTTCTATTCACTGCATGCAAGAAAAATGGCTATTCATGCAAGGGATCTATTTTTATATATGTATACATTACATCTATGGCTATTTAATTTACCTTGAATCAGGAATCTTAAGATTAATTTTATCTTTTGATCATTACATAAGCATTAAAAATATTCAGTCATATACAATACCAATTTATACTGAGAAAGGCTTCAGTGGCCCAAGAGGGCCAATCTAGGTAGCACTAGGAACATGGGAAGAGAATTCACTCAAAATGAGAAGCCAGTACAAACATTCATTCACATTTAGCCTCATCAATCCACCTAGCTGCATGTTTTTGAACAGTTCATAAGTCCAGGGAAGCTGCACCAAGCACATGACAACAGGAGTGCAACACGAACAGAAGTTCTTGGCAAACAGCAACTTGACCTCAGGATCAAACCAGAAACTGTATCAAACCAGACCATTCAGATGGAAAGACTACACACTGTGTTAGCATGCCCCTGCGAAAAAAACATGTATTGATGAAAACCTTAGATGTTCGTAAACCACCATTAGTGCCATTTTTATGTACCATTTTCATGTTTGCTTATCTTACCTTCAAAATTACTTACAGAACTACAACATAACCAAAACTGTTACACAATGGCAAAATTGATTCAACAATACTTTGTTCAATACTTGAATAATCAGTTAGTCATCATTTCATCATTTAAGCTCCACTAGTGAAAAAAACTAAACAGAAATTGTACAAAAAATAAATTGTTAATATTAATTAAATTCTATTTGTATTTTTTTACATCATAGACAAAAATCATTTCACTGCAAATCATCCGGTGCATGGTTTATATGACGACAAACTAAATTTGAATATGAAATCGCAACTTTTTTATTTCTTTCCGATATGCAAACCTGTTGCAATATCAAAGATATTGCATAATAAAACTTAAACACAATGTTTGAGACAGACTGATGCAACCAGATTGTGGAGGAAGCAAGCATCAAATAATTGTTATTTTTGAGGAAGCAGAAAGAAAAGGAGAATTTTCTGTACATCAACAAAGGCTATCCTGCTATCAAATGCTGTTGGGCCAAAACAATGGGGCCACAGGTGTTTAAAATGTACAACCACACAAAAGGCATGTAACATTTGATAATTTTTGTGAAAGAGATAGAGAAATTATGTAATGTGACCCTACAGTTACAGGGGCATTACAAATCATGGGTTGCATAAGATACATTTGATAAACTACAATCAGAATGTCCATGTAGGTAAAAGTGATTTTTTTGTTGATGTCAGGAAATGGTCTTTTTCATGACTTTCTTAAAGTGCTCCAGTGTAAGACTAGAACAACAGGTGATTTATTTCCCTGTGGTTTTCACAAGTCTTTCACAACCCTCTGCTGATCAATGTTTAGTTAGTTTGGTCTGTCAGTTACACTGCTTGGTAAGGATAAAGATCCAAGTGCTAACCATCACCCTGTTGGTTCCTATTGACAATGTAATGCACTTAATAGGTTGTATTGCACTGATGAGAATATGAGCTGCACCATGTCTGCTATTTGATTTTCTTCCAATTTTTTTTCTTTGATCTTCATATCCTACTTTTTTTTATAGATGACCAATATTATGTTATGAGAGGGCAAAAGACTTGGGAATCCTTCGGCTGGGTAATTGCAATGAAAGCAAACATAGAGCTAGTCAATCTCACTCTTCTGCAGCATGTCCAATTACTAAATGCCATGTCAAAGCTTATTATCAAAGTTTTGCAATCAGAAATATGTAACAGCTGTTTTTTTGTTTTAGATTATATGTATTGTTTGTGGTTTTTGAGGAGAAAAGACAAAATGTGGACGTATATATTCCATGACTGTAAAGTTTTTTTGATAAAAAAAAAAAAGAATATGCCTTTTTTACTGCCATAATGAGAAGTGAATATTGCAGTCACTTATCCCTATAGAACAGCACAATGCGCTTGAATGGATTTAGCCATCTGTTGAAAACATTTAGTCAGTGAATAATTTATCACTTGTAAACAAGGCAGTGGAGTGAGTTGGCAAAATGAAATTATTATTATTATTATTATTTTTTTTTTTATCATTTTAAAAACAGAATTGCATAAAACGTATATATATACACAGCAGGAGTGTAGCCTCTGTAGCCACCAAATGTAACTGATGTTTAGAATTTTTGCTCTAATTCAGTTGGTTTTAACAAACACTTTTGCAATGATGGTTCAGAAATTACAGAGAGGATTTACATGAAAACAAGTTTATTAGTTGAATGATTAATACTTCTTGAGCATTTAGAGTAGGGTGTCCTCAGTATGCATTTGAAAATAAAAACTGGGGACAAAGGAGGACAATTGGTGACAAGATCATGGAGAACCAAGGCTCATTGATTGTATGTGAAATGGCTACTTTAGTCTGATCTAACAGAAGATCTACTGTAGCACAAATTGCCAAAATAAAGTCTGACTGACTAGAAAAGGTGGTAGACTGGTAGAAAGGTGACAGAACACACAAAACATTGTAGTTCTCTTTCAGGAACTTGAGCTGTGTCGAAAACGCTTTGGGAAAGCCTTGTGTTGTTTACACTCTGAATCACATGTAAAGTCTGATCAATAGGCATTCGTGACTTCATTGGTGGGTGACGTTGCACAAACCAGGGAGCTACAAAATAAAAGCGTGATGGGAGCGATTCAGCTTCTGTTGTTTAGGTAAGCGACTTGGGAGTGAAGCATGCTCAATCGGCTCTCGAGAGAAACAAATGTCCGTGCTGTAGTCGCATGGCTATCCGCACTCTCCACTCCGGAGGTCACTCTTTGAGGTGAGTGATCTACCTCGCGGCTCAGGCCCCGCTCCTGCCGAGGTGAAGCGGTGCTGAAGGTAGTGGGGCTCGCAGGCCGTCCTAGCAGAAGGCATGGAGACTGATGAGTCCTCTCCAGCATCCCCTGCTGGGCTGAGCTCCCGTTCCCCGGGGAACAACAAGGAAATGGCGCAGGCCATCGGTCGCTCTATGTCAGCCTTAGTAGCCACAGAAAGGCATCTCTGGTTTACTCTGTTAGAAATTCCGGACAGGGACAGGGTTTTTCTGCTGAATGCCCCGATAGCTACTTCTGGCCTGTTCGGCGATGAAGTAGCGGCTCTAGCACAATTGTCATCCTCACTGCAGTCAAGAGGGTAAAAGCAGGCCAGTCACTGACTGAAAGGGCAATTCGTTCTGTAATATCAAGGGTTTGCGGCGAGCCCTGCAGGCCTTAGAAGTATGGAGAGAACCTACTTACCTGTCTCAAGGCCCCGTCCTGGGAGCCTTCATGAGTGGCCGCTCCGCCCAATGTCTGTGGGACAACTCACATCTTTCATGGCACATAAACTGCCTGGAGATGATGGCCATGTTCTTGGCACTGGACAGGCTGGCACGGCAGATCCTCCTATGGTCCCAGGGAAAACTCCTTACATCCCGGGCCAGTTGAACTGGGGAGCAGACGCCCTTTCGGGGCAAGGGCCGAGGCCCAGGGAATGGACGCTCCACCCAGAGGTCATGGAGCAGATATGGCAGAGATATTACAAAGCCCAGATGGATCTGTTTGCGATCTGTTTCCCCTCTGGTTCTCTCTCTCTCACACCCTGCCCCATTGGGGCCGGACGCCATGGTGCAACTGTGTCTGAGGCCGTCTTTCCTGGACTTTGCCCCTGGCATGGCCAGTGCTATTCTTTACTACAAACTGGGGTATGTGACAAAGGTGCCTGCGGCTCCCTCACGACCTGCCATTTTGTAGGTTTGTTTCTGCCCTCCTCCTTTCCTGGCCCTTAACCAGGAAAAGCAAAATCTACTGTGTCCAGTGCGAGCACAGGACGAGTCCATGGAGGAAGTCAGACGAGGTGTTCATCTGCTATGGCCATCACAGAAAAGGTTTCCTGGCTAATAAGCAGATGCTCAGTAGATGGATTGTGGATGCTATTTGTCTGTGTTATGAGTCCTCTGGTTTCACACTCCTTTTGGAGTTAAGGCTCATTCCACCCAGGCAAGGAAAAACTCCCTTAGATGTAATAAGGAAGAAAAAGTTGATAATGTTGATAATGGGCATTTGATCAGATGTACTGGAGGTTATGATGTGATGTGTGTTATGTGTAGGCTTTGCTAAAAAAATACGTTTTTAATCTGCACTTAAACTGGGAGAGTGTGTCTGAGCCACGAACACTGTCAGGAAGACTATTCCAAAGTTTAGGAGCTAAATTTGAAAATGCTCTAACACCTTTAGTGGACTTTGCTGTTCTAGGAACTACTCAAAGTCTGGAGTTTTGAGATCTCAGGGAACGTGACGGATTGTAGCGTTTTAGAAGACTGGATAGATAATTGGGAGCTGAACCATTTAGGGTTTTGTAAGTAAGTAGCAGTAGTTTGTAGTCGATACCTGCCTTAACAGGTAGCCAGTGTAGGGATGATAAGATCGGGGTTATATGATCATATTTCCTCAACCTTGTAAGAACTCTTGCTGCTGCATTCTGGACAAACTGTAGCTTGTTTATTAATGATGCAGGACAACCACCTAGTAATGCACAAGCTGCTGTGCATCAGATATAGATAACTTGTCACCTATTTCTAAGGTGGAAGAAGGCCGTTTTTGTAACACGATTGATATTATTTTTAAAAGACAAGTTGGTGTCTAAAAGAACTCCCAGGTATTTTACTGTTAAACTAGTAGTTACAAAACATCCGTCTAAATGCAGTTTGAAATGCTGGAGCTTCTGTGTACTGGTTTTTGGGGCAATGAGCAAAACTCTAGTTTTATCGAAATTTAGTAATAGTATGGTAAAAGTTATGAGTCATCCAGTCTTTTAATTCTTTAAGACACTCAGTTATCCGAGCCAATTAAGCTGTAGCGTCTGGTTTTGATGAGATATATAGCTGGTATCATCAGCGTAACAGTGGAAGCTAATTTAATGCCTTGTAATAATTTCCTAAGGGAAACATGTATATTGTGAAAAGCAGGGGTCCTAGAACTGAACCTTGTGTCACGCCATAATTTACTTGCATTAAACTGGATAGCTCTCCATTTAAGTCTACAAAATGGTAACGATCAGACAGGTAATATTTAAACCAGCTTAATGCCTGTCACTGAATGCCGATGTACTTTTGTAAGCAATCTAGGAGAAGATCATGATCTATAGTGTTGAATGCAGCACTAAGATCTATCAAAACTATAAGTAAAAACAGGTCATTAGTGATTTTAACTAGCACAGTCTCTATGCTATGATGGAGCCTGAAACCTGACTGAAACTCTTCAAAGATATTGTTCTCTTTGTTCTCTGGGCAGAGACAAACTTTTTTTTTAATCTTAGACATAAATGGGAGATTTGAAATGGGTCTGTAATTTGATAGTGTGTTTGGATCAAAATTAGGTTTCTTAATGAAGGGCTTAATAACTGCTAACTTAAGGGGTTTAGGGATGTGCCCTAAAGACAGTGAGAAGTTAAGAATATTCAGAAGAGGCTCACCAGCTGTATATAACACATCTTTCAATAGATGAGTTGGAATGGGATCTAACTGACATGTTGTTGATTTAGCTTTAGTAATAACATCATACAGCTCTTCCTGCCCTATACATGTAAATCAGTGTAGTTGTGGAGTTTTACGTGAGATTGGGTCAGGAGATGCTGTCTAAAAGTTACATGACAAAAAAAAAAAAAAAGATACATGACTAAAAGTTCAAGGATTTGTGAGACAGTTCTGGACTGTTAGGGCCAGCAAAAGCCTTCTCTGCTGACCTAAACCATATCTAAATTACTGACTTACTGTATGTTTAAATCTATTATTGTCCATCAAAAATGTATGAAATGATTTATGTCTATTCTGTTTATTATATAGCTGTTAGTGTTAAGATGGGCCTCACACTGGTTCTATAAACACATTCCTATGTTGTTTGTTCAGTGTCTATAGGGTCTTTTACGATGAGAGTATGTAAGGTATACAGGAAGTCTTTATCTGGGCTCATCTCCGGTTATTATGTCTTCTTACTCAATCAGGAACAGTTTTAGTTTAGGTTTTTTTCCAGTGTGTATATATACTTGTCTGTTATTTGCATTAAACTGAAGAAGAACAATTGCGCCATTCTGTGTTCTGTGTGATTCTTCCCTGATCAGGAAAGGCACCATGGACATCGTAGATCGCATGAAAAACCTCTCCAAGAATTAAGTTTTGTTTGGGCATGATAAAAATCTAACAATAGCTTTTCTCTCTGTAACTTTAGGTTTGAATTTCTAACAGATTTCAGCTGTTACATCACAAGTTCCAGGAATCAACGGTATCTGCCGTTAAACCTTTATAGTCAGCAGTGCGGGCACCCTGAAGCATAAAATCCATGTTGCTTAAAGTTGTTTTTACTGACTTCAGGGCCATCTAGCAGGCATCCCAAAACATCGGCACTTTCACATTCTTTAATTGGATGGCCAGAGAGCGCACTAGTTAGAGTTCACAAACCGCATATGTAGCAAACTGCTAAAGCTCAAATATATTCATGTGGATTTAATAGCTGTTTTTTTCTTTTTCCACAATGGCTGACGGAGAGAAAATTGATTTGGTCGCAGATAGACTTACAAGGACATTTACAAGATGGACGTTTCAAGAATGGCTGTACATTGTGTGGGGAGGTGGTAGCTCAGTGGTTATGGCATTGGGCTTTGGCTCAGAAGATCACAGGTTCAAATCCCGCTGCCACTGCTGTGCCCTTGAGCAAAAGCCCTAAAAAAAACCCTCCCCTGCTCAGTTGTAAGTCGCTCTGGATAAGGGCGTCTACCAAATGCCGCAAATGTAATGTAAATGTGTGGAAAGGTCAGCTAAAACAGTTCAAGAGAGTTGTTAATCTTTTTCATGGCCAATTTATATTTTTGAGTTTTCTTTCCTGTAGAATTTGCACAAAAACACACAATTTGCCTTAATTGCAAATCCCCAGGAAAACAGCAATGCATGAAAAAATGCACAAAAATGCATGGGGTAATTTTATTGGGTTAGTATTGATGCTTCTTCTTCTTTTTGCAATGCAAAGAGCATGCAGCGCTCTGTTGTACTGCATTCTGCATAGTATTGATAATTTCTCTATCCATGGCATTATGATGATAGTATTAAAAGATTGATAGATTTAGGTAGGACACCTCTGAAGGCCTAGGTGTGAAATGCATGGCCCACCACTGCTGTCAGATATGCTGAACAAAAAAGGTCAATCCATGGAGGCCCCACCTCATGTCTTTCAGGACCTAAAGGATCTGCTGCAACATCATGTTTTCAGATACCACAGCGCACCTTCAATGGTCTTGTAGAGTCCATGCCTTGATGAATCAGAGTTGTTTGACAAACGTAGGACCTGCATGATATTATCCAGGTGGTTTTAGCAACTGGGAACAAAGAGGAAAACCCAGATGTAGAAATAACAGAACCAGAACTAACACATTTTGATAGTACTGTTATTTGTACATCTGAGATTTCCTAGAGAGTTCAAAGGAACATAGTAATAGGGATTATATTTTATATAAGAAGAAATAACAATCAGATGCTTATACAGTTTATATAGGTAATGTACAATGTTGAGTTATACCAATAACAACATTCTTTTTTGACCAATACATCAAATGCTGAAAGTTAAAAGGCTGTATTAAAAAAAAAAAATTTATGATGCATATCATACGTCATATGTTTATTTCTCATCAAATCAGAAACATGGCAAATAACTTGTTTGAATTATTTTTATATTTTTTCGTCAACTATTTAGATATAACTTTATCTTTGTTTGATTTACTCTCCTCCAATTTTGCAGCAAAATCCCTGGGTCTAAATGAAACCTTATAGCATAAGACATTTGTATCCAGAAGATCTTCATTAAGTTTGTAGGTGTTTATTCAGCACTAGGGATTTTGGTGTATGGTTAGCAACTTTCCTTTTAATATTTTTGCTGTTCAGGATGAAGGAGTGATTATTGAGTAGGTGTATTTATTTCAGCAAGGAGAATTTTGTTTTATCCATAGATTAAAAACTTAATATACCTTACTGTGCTAGTGCAAATCTATCTATCTACAGTGGAATCCGCTGATCTCGCCCTCGGTTACCTCGACAACCCTATTAAGTCGACGTTTTTGAAGTGGAACCGCCAAATTCTTGCTTTTTTTAAGCATTTTTTATAGGTTATGTCGTTATGTGGTTTTATGTCGCCGAACCCTAATATCTCGAGCACAAGGGGGGAAAAATTTGCCATTTAACGTCAGTTATCTCGGTGCAGCCACAGAAGAACTCGCGGAAGTGGCGGAAAAATCGAGCCTTACAGATGCTACAGGTGTTGTATTGTATACTGGTGAATCTCTGCTGGTAGTTAGTGCTAGTGTTCGTAGTGTTAGTAGGGACGCGGCGCGGCTTTGGGAAGAAAAGAGCAGCCGGTGAGAGAGTGCCGGTGGGAAGGCACGTACCGGGAAATGCATGCGTGATAACAACGACCGCCGTGAACCAACATATACCAACAATAACAGACAGTGAGAGTGTGGAAGGTTAAATAGGAGCTGGTGATGATGATAAACGAGCACCATATGTAAGCGATTGAAGCGGAGCTTCAGAGAAAGCGGCCAATGCGACCTTGATGCTTTTTGACCACCCCCTAGGACATCGACATAACCGGGTTCCACTCTATCTATCTATCTATCTATCTATCTATCTATCTATCTATCTATCTATCTATCTATCTATCTATCTATCTATCTATCTATCTATCTATCTGCCAAATATACTGTATCTCACTAAATAGAGGTTGAAAGATCACCATATCTGCATCATTCAGTCAGGCATATCAGTGTTGGGTTTTTTTTTTCGATATTTACAGTGATGTTTATGTAGATTTTTTTTGCTATAATGAGCAATCGATTTGTTTCAGTTGCCACACCTCATGAGCATACACATTACAGAGCTGCAAAAAACTGAGATCATGCAATTGTTCCCTCTTCAAAGCTTTAAAGATCCTGAATTTACAATAAAATTGGCTGAAGTGAAACAAGCCTGGGTTTTAAACTCATGCATGCATCGTCCTTAATGGCAAACACTGTGCACTGATAATAAGCATACAGTGAGTGCAAGAGTGCACTCTATCTATCCTTTTTTATCAAGTCACACTGTTTTCAAGAAAAAAAAGTAATGTTGGAATTATGACACAGTTACAAAATAGGAGATTTAAAAAATATATATGTACTAACATTATTTCTATTATGACTTATTATTGCTATTTTAATAATGTTTAATCAGCTTCTCATGAAAGATTTTGTTATTAAATTTGCTTGAAATTGTTTTATTCTAAGTTATATTGTCTATGTCGATTTTAATTACCTTATTTAAACACACACACACACACACAAACATTCCACACACATCTATATATATATATATATATATATATATATATATATATATATATATATATATATATATATATATATATATATATATATATATATAGATGTGTGTGGAATTTTCTTACAGTAACTATACTTTTTTCTGATGTGATATAATTTAGGTTTTGCTGACTACAGAATATTGCAGTCTAGTAGGCAGTGGCAAAGCGAGTTGGACCATGAACACAGGATATTCCTTGCCAAGATGAAAAGCATTTCTCCCCTCTTTTAATATAGTAGATAACACCGTAATTCCTACTGTGCTGCAATATCCTGCCATGTGTATGTGTGCGGGAAGAAGGATCGACTGTTGGAATTGCTTAACCACATATCGTGGGTGTATGTGTTTCAGAAATTGATTAAACAATACAGTTTGACACAAATAACAAATTAAAAATAATGACATACAAATTAAGACTTTGTGTATATTATGTTAAGACTTTAAATATATATAAGAAATTTAAATTTCTGCATGCATTACATTAACGACAGTTAAATGAAGCTTACATTTAAAATACAGTTTTCTATGAAGTAGTTTATTCTTTTTGAAAGAGCATTTCCTAAATTAAAATCACTTATTTATCAAATGGCATATTAACTATATTAATGTTCCGCACCATTTACTTGATCCGACAAGAGACTGTTTATTAAATAAACACCTCATTTATTTCCATGCTCCTTCTTTACTAAATTTACATTTCCTTTTCAGTCCAGAGCTTTTCTAACAGTTGATCATTTCCACCACTTCACCATGGCTTTTAAAGTGCAATTTGGACCTCATGCAGAGCGTGTCCATGATGAGCCACAGCCTTGACTTAATTGAAAGTTAATTTTACATGCATTGTGAGCACATTTCGCAGCCAGACCAAGTGGCCTTAGCCCTCAATTTGTTGTCTTGGTGTTAAGGGATTCATCAAAAATGAAAGTTAAAAGGAGCTATGTTGCTGCTTTGCCATTAATTTCAAAATTATTGAATTATTATTCCCCATGCTCCTAAACGTCATCGATTCCTGCCGAATTTATTCATTTTATTTCACAAGCGCAGGATTAAAGCATTAGTATTTTTTATTCCTTGGGAGATAGAGTCAGCCCTGTAAAATCATCTTGACATTTTGAGAGAGCACTTAATTTTCTCCTTGCTCAACCACTGTATGATGACATTTGTGCTACAATTGCTACAATTCCTTTGGGAAATCAGGTCTTGGTATTTTTTAAGCTAGTAGAAAGAGGTAGTACTCACAGTTTATTTTGTATCCCATGTACAAATGAAATGTAGACATTGTGGCTATTAAAAAATATAATAACTATGTGCCAGTGAAGAGCATTTCAATGTTTTATTGATAATAAGTATAAAAAAACGTTAATTACTAACACCTGTCACACCCTTGTTCCGGTCAATATACAAGACTATCTCAGGAGTCTAGAATAGTTGATTGTTTCTGTGTTGTTTCACAGTCTGATAAATTTTGCATGTTTATTCTTCAGAATGAGATGCACAACTTTCCTCAAACAACTTATTTTTCAGATGACATACTGATTATTCAGTAACACACAGGATGCACAAATGAAGCCTACTTAGAAAAGATTTTATACAGTAGGTGTTATACAGACTTATAGACACATACAACTAAATTCTACATACATTTTTAATTGGTCTTCATCAAACTGGATTTTTTTTATCTGCTCTCTGCTTGACAAAAACAACCCTAACCCATTGAAGCATGTATCCCATAAATCCCCTGAAGATGTACTGTGGAATCTGTGGAAGCATTAGCAGCAGAATCTTTATTTCCTGTAAGTTGTAAGGTGCATGGGGAGAGCGAGGGAACCAGGGCATCCCGAATACAATCAACTATGGTATATGTAAGCGAAATAATATTACAAAGGATTTACCTATGATGACCTCTGGGGCAAGAAAGAACCACAGAAAACGCCTTCTTTCTTTAAATCATAAACTTCACTCACTATCTTGTAAAGAGTTGGACCATAATGCATACATAAGCATACAATACTGCACTCCTATTCTCACTGTATGCTTATTTTCAGTGCACAGTGGTTGCCATTAAGGACGATGCATGCATGAGTTTAAAGCCCAGGCTTGTTTTACTTCAGTCAATTTATTGTAAACTCAGGATCTTTAAAGCTCTGAGGGAGGAACAATTGCATGATCTCAGTGCAGCTCTGTATTGTGTATGCTGGTGTGGTGTGTCAACTAAAACAAATCAATTGCTCATCATAACAAAAAAACAATCTACATAAACATTTCTTTAAATATAGAAAGGAAAATATGAACTAGCACTGATAATTTACTGCATTTTTTTTGCCTTGTACTTGTACATGTGTAATGACAATAAAGTTTAATCTAATCTAATCTAATCTAATCTAATCTAATAAACCTAGGATTGGCTGATGCAGATCATAGTCAGATAGATAGATAGATAGATAGATAGATAGATAGATAGATAGATAGATAGATAGATAGATAGATAGATAGATAGATAGATAGATAGGATTTACATTTTTCATTGTAAGTTTTTTTTATGTATACTCAGTAGTCAGCTTACTAATATCACTACATATTTATCAAATTCAGGACTTTTTCTTTTACTGCAGAAAAATCTAATTTCATTTGAATTAGTATTTTTCTTTTTTTTTGGAAAGGTCAGGGACAAAGAATGCAAACAAAGTTAGAACTTTGTTGAACTGAGTGTAGACATGTGGGCAGTTGTGCCGGCTAAAGAACAGACTACACCATTAAGATGAGGTTTAACAGAAAGACATTTGAGGTTTATAAGAAAGAACGAACCATGTCTCTGCAGCAAAATTATAATTAGAATAAACACAGAATGGAGTGAGAGATACAAGTGCTTGTGTGCTCACACAGTGTAAATCTCAACCACTCTCCACTCCCCACACCTTTGACCAGAATCAAGAAGGTGTCTGGAGTATTTTATCATCTTTCATCTTTTATTCTATTCCACCTAATACTTTACAATCAAAGACATCTATTACTTGAGTAGTTGGTTTCTCAGCAGCAAGGAAGCTGGTCTAACAGCTCTTGTCTTGAAAGTGTTGAAGTTGAAGGTGTCAAGCTGAACACAGCTATAAAGCATATATAGAGCAATATATTAAATTTTGATTTACAATAATAAATAAATAATCAAGCATTTTTTTTTATAATGTTGCACCATGTTACCAATCACTGAGAGAAAAACTACACCCACTGTGTTAAGTGATCATTTTAAAATGATAAAATGGTGAACTAGGAACCTAATCAAACATTAATGCCAGATAAAAAAAAAAAAGAAATAGAAAGTAGAATGTCACCTTTTATGCTTGGTTATTTCTGGGCATGCTGAAAGATTATAATGAATACTGTCATAAATCATTGCACAGAGAACAAGCCCATAGGATAATATATATTATCTATACTAGCCTAGTTATGTATGATATAAAATTCATTTATTCCTCTTCACTTCAAATTTTATCCTGGTCAGGGATGTAGTGGATCCTAGGAACATTGGGAATAGGATAGCTACACACCTTGATGTAATGTCTATCACAGACAAACATGCATTCACTCAAACATGCATTCACATCTAGAGGAATTTTTTAGTAGTCAGTCCACCTATCTGGCATGGTTTTTGGGACACTGGAGGAAACGCAAGAAGAAACAAATTCAGCACCACATAGACAATAAACTGAGGTCAGTGTTGAACCGGGGACCTTGAAGCTGAAGCAAAGCTACCGAAGGTTTGTGCATACCTGATTAGTGCATCCATATGTGCTTGCTGAACATGTCATTCCAGATTGTCCTGTAATCTTCTGAAAATGTTTTCCACTAGATTTTTGGGAAAATTGCCCTGGCAATTTGCTAATTTATTCAGAAGATTGTTATTACAGTCAGACAATGATGTAGTAGAGAAAGCATGGCACACAGTCAGCATTTTAGTTTATTCCAAATGTGTTCAGTAGGGTTGAGGTAAGGGCTCCCATGTTCTTCCAATCCAACCTTGACCAAATAGACTATGACTTAGCCATGTTTAACCTCACTTTGACCAGAATGGGATTTTAATTCTACAGCATATCAAGACATTAGTTACAATTGTGCATTTTATTTATATAGTATGATGGTCTAGTGTGTATATACTTTGACCATCTAGTGTAAATGAGAAAAAAAAAAACACTTATTGAACACAGTGATAGTGATAGAAGTTTGTCCTAATAATATGCTCCAGTTCTGCTTTAGGAAATCAAACTGCATCAGAAAGGCCCCTGAGACTACCCCTCAGTCTGTCGTCTTCGAGGAGTTTGAATATAGTCAGACTAAGAGAGTGTGGCTAAGGGGCAATGCCCCACTAGGGCTGGATGCCATGGTACAGACGAGGCCGAGGCGGTGGCTGGCCGGCTATTTTTTTGCAGACCTGGTAGCCCTTCTCGAACACCCTCCCTGGGAGATTCCTCTCAGGGGGAATCTTCTATCTAAGGCAGGGGGTACAATAATACACCCCCGCCCATAGCTGTGAAGGCTATGGTTGTGACCACTGCGGGGGCTCAGCTCCTAGCCGCTGGTCAAACCACTGAGGAGGTAGAGGTTAACTGTCCAGTTGGTTCAGTGCTCGAATTCCTTCAAGAACAGTTCTCCAAAGGGTTAGCCTGTTCACTGCATGGTGTGAACAACATCGCTTAGACCCAGTTAACTGTCCAGTTGGTTCAGTGCTGGAATTCCTTAAAGAACAGTTCACCAAAGGTCACAAAAGGTTGGCTCCTTCCACCCTGAAGGTTTACTTGTCTGCTGTTGTGGCCTGCCATGCCCCCCTCGTGGGGCAGTTGCTGGGTAAGAACCCATTGGTGACAAGCTTTCTCTGCAGCACCCGGGGGCCTCATGACCTAGAGTGTCGTGCCCCTGTCGGAGCATCCCTTTAGTCCTCTGACCTAGGTACCTGTAAGGTTCCTCGCAGTTCCTCTTGGCCATCTCCTCTCTCAAGAGATTAGGGGAACTTTAGGCCCTTTCTGTGGCCCTTTTTTCCTGGAGTTTACTCTAGGCTTGGCAAGTGCCTTCCTCTACCCTAGATCAGGGTATATTCCTAGGGTGATCCCTAGGAACAACCTTTTCAGGCATTCTCTCCTCCTCCCTTTCAGGCCCCAGACCAGGAGATTTTTAACCGACTATGTCCGGTGTGTCCACTGGACATATATGTACACAGAACTGTGGAGGAAGTCAGAGCAACTGTTTGTCTGCTATAGCCCTCTGAGGAGAGGTCACCCTGTAAATAAGCAGACACTCAGCAGATCGTAGATGCTATTTCTTCCTCTTATGATTCCTCTGGTCTCCCAACTCATTTTTGGGTCAGTGTGCACTCCACTCGAAGTGTGGCTGACTCTAAGGCCTTGTCTTCTGGAGTTTCCCTCCAGGACATTTGCAACGCTGTGGGTTGGTCCACCCCGCTGACCTTTGCCAGGTTCTATAGCCTGGACCTTAGTGCCACTCCTGCTTTTAAGCTTTCTGGCCATGACGTCACCCCACCTGGGACGGCGCGCTTTCCTCTGGACTGATTTTACAAGTGATTCAGAGTGGGTCAGCACACAATCGATCATAAATCATTTCTGATGCAGCGTCTCGTTTACTCGGGGAACCATGGTTACAATGTGATTTCTTCATGTCATTTCCTTTCATATCTAACATGAGTAACAGAGTAAATTATTAATATTCTGCATTACACCCTAACAATAATTGCTGTGCACAATAACTTTTTTTCTATCTATTTTGTAATATTGAGGAGACTGTGAAAATTTTATGAAATAATGAAATAATTTAGCTTTTAAAAATTTAAACATAATAAAATTTAGTGCATTTATGCAAATTATTTCAGTATATAGAGTACACCTCCATAATCAGAGATAAAACATTCTTATCATATGCTTATGCATGCTTTTTTTTTTTTTTTTTCAATTTGCACAAATTTAAATTAAATGTTTTCTGCCGATTTCCAAAAAAATTATTGTAGAGAAGGTATACAAAAAAAAACAGTGAGGATATTTCTGAACATGTGCCTGTTGTGACCCTGTCACCTGGGCTTTTTTATTTACAGTATATTTATCATTACTGATATCTCTGCCTGCTGCTATGCATGACTAGCAATTACTTCACTTTGCTTGTGGGTTAGAGGTGTGGTGAGGCAATATATAACATACTATACTATACTATACTCTACTATACTATACTATACTATACTATACTATACTATACTATGATTAACTTAACGTTTACCCATCAGATTTTTGCAGGCTTAAATCTTGGACATATTTCATAATCAGATGTTTAGATATAGCAGAATAAAATGCATAACTTTTGCATTAAAGTGTCCTGCAAACATTTCTTGCTTTTTCAATAGGTTAAATGCTGCACACACTAACACACAGCATCGTTCCTGACATCTGCTTATAATGAATTACTTCAAAATGCTAAATTAATTTATTTATTTATTTATTTATAAATTAAATATATTTTTACACAGAACAGTTGCTTTATCCTCATAGAATTTAAGACATTCACATTCAGCAATATAAGAAATATGGTATCATAGTTCCCCATTTAGGAACTTTGAGCTGTGTCTCAACGCTTTGTCAACGCTTTAAACCACGTGTGAAATCCAGCCAATAGGCAAGTCATGACAGCGGGCGACGTTGCGTAAACCAGAAAGCTACAAAATGGTTATGCGATGGTAGTGACATTAGCTTCTTTCTGTTCAGGTAAGTGCTTTGTGTGTGAACCTGTGCTAGCAAGCCCACGACTATTTCCCGACCTACACACCGAGGTGTCTAGGTCCTGGGAGACCCCATACGCAGCCCTTACTGTGCCCCACATTAGCTGTACGGAAATACAGTGGGGTTCAGGGAATGCGGCTATGTGAAGATGCCCAGAGTTGGAGAGACGCTGGCCGGCTATCTCTCCCCAAGTGATGGATCGCTGAAAGCTTTGGTAAGGCCTACAAAAGCCACTTTGGCTCTAGTAGGTAGGGCTACCTTGCAGGTCAGGCTGGGGGTTGCCTCCACACGATTCGTGTGTTGCAAGCATACCAGCCTGACCTGTTATTAGAGATGGCGAGGGATTCAGCACTGGGGCTGCGACCTAACCCTCAAGGCCACCAAGGTACGGCACGGCCGTAGGTCGGTCAATGTTAGCTTCTGTGGCTCACCCTGTACGTGGCGATTCCGGACAGGGAGAGGGCTTTTCTTCAACGGATCTTCCTTTGGTCCCAGGGGACATCCCTCTCACTAAGAGCAGTTTATATCCTGGGACGGTTGAATTGAAGAGGCAAAGGCAGAGGCCTGGGGAATAGAGGCTCCACCCTGATTTGGTTGAGCAGATATGGCAGAGATTTTACAGAGCCCAGGTGGATATGTTTGTGATCGAGGAGACCTTGCAAAGTCCCCTCTGGTTCTCTCTCACCTGGGCTGGACACCATGGTGCAGACTGCGCCGAGGCTCCGAGGCAACGAGGCTGGTAGCACCTCGTTGGCCGGGCAGACCATGGTTCGAGGACCAAAGAGGGTTCTCCTCTCTCAAGCTGGGGGAACCCTGGTTCACCCCCTCCCAGAGTTATGAAGGCTATGGCATGTTTTTCAGGGCTGGTCTCTCTACTAAGGTAGTGGAGACCATCCTCCATTCCAGAGCTCCATGAGGAGGTCGTATGCCGCAAAGTGGCATCTGTTTACTGTTTTTGCCACAGGGTTGGCTCCTTTAACCCTGAAGGTTTATGTGTCTGCTATCGCGGCTTATATTACCCCACCTGGAGGCTGAGGCCTGGGACGCGACCCAGAGTGATTGTCTGGCTCTTGGCTGTTGTGTTTGGTGGCTTTTTCTGAGCCCCCCTTCAAGCCCCTGGCCGAAGTAGCCCTTAGGTACCTGTCTGTAAAGACTGCTTTCCTCCTAGCTATTTCCTCCCTGGGGAAGGTCGGGCACCAACAGGCTCTGTTCGTGGCCCTGTCTTGCTTGGAGTTTGCCCCTAGCATGGCCAGTACATTTCTCTACCCAAAATCTGGGTACGTACCTAAGGTGCCTACGGCTCCCTCACGACCTGTCGTGCTGCAGGCATTCTGCCCTCCTCTGTTCTTAGCCCTGGACCAGGAGAAGCAAAACTGACTGTGTCCAGTGTGAGCACGAGTCCGTGGAGGAACTCGGAGCAACTGTTTGTCTGCTTTGGCTAACAGTAAAGGGTTTCCTGCCAATAAGCAGGCTTTCAGCAGGTGGATTGTGGATGCTATTTCATCATCTTATGAGTCCTCTGGTCTTCCCACTCCGCTGGGGCAAGGCTCACTCCACTCGGAGTGTGGCAGCCTCTACGCCCTGGTCCGCTTGAGTCCCACTCCAGGACATCTGCAACATTGTGGGCTCGTCCACCTGCTGACCTTTTTTATGGTTTTATGACCTCGACCTTAGAGCCACCCTGGGATCCTCTGTCCTACATTCTGGTGGTGAAGCTCTCACACACTAGGCAGGGTCTGTTCAGTGTGGCGTGATTGGACACTCATTCCCAAAGCGCAAAGAGTAGGTAAGCACAACAGGGATGCAGGGAGTGTGGCCTCAGGACGCAGCGTCTCGTTCCCTCAGGGAACTAGGGTTACATACGTAACATAGAGACGTTTTGTGTAATTGATAGTGTTGTAGTCAAGACCATCTACCAAGATAAGGGACAATACCTATCTCAAGACAAAGACAATACCAAGGTCAAACTAGTACTACTCTGTACACACAACCCCAATTATTAAAAGCCATGATAAAACAATAATAAAAAGTATTCTCAGATGTAAATTCTATATGTGAATTTTCCTTTGTTTTCAATGAGCAAACAAACAACTAAAATTAACATATTTATATAGTGCTTATTGTCCATCTTTTATCATCCATCTAACATCAACAGCAAAAATGCTGTTTTTAAAATGCAGAAAAACTGCAAATACCCATGATTTATTAAAGTCTGTAAACTTTCTATTAATCAATAATAGAATTACTATAAAAATAATCTAGTAATAATTATGCTGTATGTAGTATAATGATGATCATGAATAGTGACTGAGTGTGAATTACAGACAACAGTTTTTAGTGTTTTAAAATCAATATCACATTTACACTTACCCTCATTTATATTACATTAATTGCAATCATATCTTAAATCTTTTGGCCACAGGAAACCTCTTGTGAAACAGGAAGTCTTACTTCTAATCAGATAAATAAATCAGACCAGTTTAGTTACATCCTCACCGTTGTGGTCCTGACTCAATTTTATTTAAATCCCAATCGCTCTCATTCTGAGGCCGAGACAAAATGAATCCAAATGCTGTTGAGACAACGAAAAGACTCAGATCCTTAAGAAAATCATTGGTTTCAATTACTGCAATATAAGTAAGTAAAAACCTTTCTACCAAAGCTCTGTAAAATGTTCTTTTTTTAATAGCATCTTTGGCAATAGTGAGCTTTCATCCAAACCCTAGGTTAATATGAAAATGCTCTATATATAATAAAGTATTGTTTCTATAGCAACAGCTCAATCACAGAGACCACCTGAGGTATTAATAAGTGAAAATACTGTATATACATGTTAATAACAAAAGAAAAACATACAATTAGAAGGTAAATTATATTTACCATTTATGAAAGATTTAAACTTGTAATATTTTCTACAATGAAAACCTCCAGTACAGATGGGATGGTGCTTACAAACTGCAATTACTGTGGTATAAGAGGAATAAAAACCTTTGTGAAATGCTGCTATAGAAAAACAACTAACATCACAGAAACTGTTCTGTCAGGCTGCATCACATCACCCATCATTAAATAATTTCTTATACCAGTGTACTTCAACATACTGTAATTAACAAAATGAAAGTCTAAACTCTTTTAAGAGATTTTTAATTGTAATACTGTGACACTTTTCTAAAATACAGTGGCCAACGTCCAATAGCTTTTAGATTAAGCATAAGAACATTGGCTAATGGTTTTATGGGTCAATTCTAAACAGCTTTACAATAGGCCATTATTTTAAGCTGTTAACTCAATGTGTAAATCTATAGTACAACATTAGTGGTTCAGTGTCGCTGGAGTTTAATTTATTTCAGCTTGTCATTACAGTTGTAAAATGTATTTCTGTCACATTGCGTGTTTCTGGCAATAGATAAACGCAAGCAAATATAAGAAAGGCTTGATGAAAGCTGAGCTGTATCTGGCAGTGAGGTTAAGCCTTTCAAAAATTGAAATCTAACTGAAAAGATAAGTCATCCTTTCTCTGCTCAGGATAAGCTCTGAAGTGGGCTTTTCATCATCTCTCCTCCGCCCCCTTCTGAAAAGAAGTGGCACTCTTTATTTGAAGCCTCAAAAAAAAAAAAAAAAAAAAAGTTATACATCTTAAAGTAGTGCTGTAGATCTAAGGAAATAAGGACTGATTTTATCATGACCCTCCATATATAACTGTGAAATTTTACATAATTTATTGTTATTTTATCAAAGCCATGCTGGGCTGTCAAGAGAGATTTTGTCCCACATGAATACAGGCGTGGGAGGATTTCCTTTTTTTTTCTAAAGAAGCTAGAGGTTTTAATCGGATAGTGTATTGCCTTGCTATGAATTAGATCAGTGTAATCAGTGCCAGGAATATAACATCAACATCACATATGAAAGATTTAAAAACACTGAGAAGCTAAACTGAATCATTTTGAAGTATCTGGATGTAATGGTACAAACGAACCCTTGCAAGCACGTTCATCTTTAAGAATCTTAGAAATAAGTGTTAAAATTGATATGATGAATCAGTCAAAGGACAAATAATAGCTTGAAACATGCATACAGGTTTCATCAATGTTTAAAATATAATGTAAAAGACTGTGGGTAAAGTTTCAAAGCATAAATACTACAAACACCTGCAAAACATATAAAGATCTGTTATATCTAACATATAAAGATCTTGCTTGGAGAAACAACCATGGCAGTTGTATTAATTGTAAAGCTAAACCTTAACCACTGAGACACCATATCGAATCTATATCTGGCTAGCTTGCCTTGAACAAACCACTTCTGATATAATCACTCTTTATTCACACAATTAAAAAAACTCCCAACTTTTTAAATATGTTACAGCAACCATTATGGTGTACATCAACACTTTGAATTAATACAAATGACCAGTCGCATGGCAACAACGGGCCTATTAGTTATATGTGAGATTCAAAATGATAAAGATTCTATTAAATTCCCTTTAGCCCATGTTAAACTAGCCAAGTCAGCTTATCTTGAGTATTTAAAGCAGGTATTGCTAATGGGGCTGTGGGAACAAGTATAGCAAAAAAAAAAGTATTAAACGCTGCTGTTATAAACCACTGACTGGTAGATAAAAGAGGGGCAAATCTCAGCTTGACATAACACCCCAGGCAGGATAAACGTGTCTCTGCCTCAGGGCGGCAATATCATAATTTGTCCTGCTGGTAATGCAGGGCACTTAAGGAAGACAAGTGGACCTCGCGAGGACCCCTGTAGCCATCCGTCTGCTGCCAGGTGAAAAATGACAGACAACACATGTCCTGTGGAACAAAAAAACACATAGGGAAGCTGCCCTAGTTCAAAGAAAAATTAATACTTGGCCCAACATGTAGCTGCATAGCTGAGCAGAGTAATGGATCGAGGGCTTGAGTCTTTATAGTAGATCAACAAGTGTCATGATTATAAACAGACAAAAATTTACCTAGATTATTCTGTATATTAATAATATTGTCCACAGTGTCTTATCTATAATCACGTTTTAAAGTTTTTTTTTAATTTTCAGATTTAAGCAAAAAAAAAAACCAATTATTCAATCAAATGGAGATCCTGTCAGCATTGTCAAGCATCTAAAACATTAAAAGGTACACCAAAAATGCTTTTCCACAGATGTCAAAATGAAAGCTATTGTTCCTTTCATACCTATCATAAAAAAAAGTATTTAAGACCATTGTTTCAGGTTTTAGAGAAGAAAAAAAAACCACTTTTAACTTATAACTTTGCTTTTGCAATATGCACACTGATCCAGATTATGCACTATAATGACATTTTACAAAACTTTTTCATGGGTATTACTTTCTTCTTTTGAAAAATAGTGTCACCAACAATTAGTTTCTCACCATTTATAAAATGCAATCTCAAAAATAATTATTAGACATAAGCTTGCACAGTCCTGTTTGCTGTCCTTGGCATCCTTTTAAGGGTCAATTGGCTTGTGACTGGAATGACTTGCTTGCTTTTTTTATTTAATTACAAGTGCTTTTAAAATTACCATATTTGCATTTAAGATGAACAAAAAAAAAAATGTCACCGGCCATTCAAATCCAGCAGCATAATTAAACTGGAAGAGTTCAAATGTTATTCGCTGATGATGCCCATGTGAGCATAAAATCGATATGGCATGAAAATAAAAAAATGAGTGTACTGAATGAAGACTCATTTGAAATCCATTGCTGCAATAGCCATATTCTTTAAAGTGTTGAACCTGCTCTCACATCTCATGTTTTACATAATGTACATGACACTCACCAAATTTAAAATTATATATTGAATGAAGTTCCTGCTACTAATGGCAATCATTTTTTATCCAAATTGGTTTTCAGCATACATTATCTGCAAATAAGCATTTTATTGTTTGGTAATATCCTTATGGGTCAGTGGGTGTTTAATGGTTCTAATGAGTTGCATTGTGTCTCTCATTCAGCCAGTTTGCTAAGTGGTTTTATGACTCCTAGTTTTCTTTTTTTAACGAAAGCTTTAAATCTGGTATGCAAGGTTAAAAAAATTTAAATATCAATTTAAATTACATTTTTATTGTGTGTTAAAAAAAGTGCTCAAAAACTCCTTTTGAGCAAGTTACTAATAAATATAATACTGATCTGATCTGATTCCCCACCTTATCAAAGGTTTTGAAACCTCTTAAACATGGTGACTTACATATCTCAAATCAGATCCAACTTATCCCTGATATACTTCTCGAATCTCTTAAAATAAGCTTGCATATCTTTGGTCCAGAGGTTGAGAAATATTAAAGCTTGCTGAACTGAATTTTCCAAGCAGAGAGCGATATGATACTGCAGTCCAGTAGCTTGCCTCCATTATTTCCTGTGGTGTCTTTTTCAGAAAATTAGAAAAGCACAGACATAAAGACATTTCAAAATGCAGGCAGAAAACTACACTGTAAGGTAAGCTTTCTGCTGTCTTATGCAAAAGCAAAAAGCCACAAACCGACTCTGCATTGATGAGATGTGACAATCTATGTTAACTGTTACCGTCACAGTTTGGTAGATGAAAAGCACTGCAGTTTTAGGCAGAATGAAAGGAAAATAATGTTGAGAAAAGGGAAGCAAATAAACAAATCCAAGCTTTCAGAACCAATGATGTTTTTTTTTCTCATTTTTTTGTTTGCTGAGACAATATTTGAAACAGGATGGTTGATGCTGTTTCCTCAGCTGTCACTTCCAGAGCCAATTGTACTACAGTCCAGAGGCCAACCTTGTGTGTCATCCTGTGTGAACTATGGCAACCTTCATTTGAAACATACCTGCTGGTAGTAGGACTTGACAAAGTTGCCAGTGCATGGGAATATATCATCCTCCTACACTGCTTGGGGTGAGCAAGGTGTCAGATTAAAAAAAAAAAAAAAGGCACTCAGAGTAGACCCACACAAAGACTCCATCAAGGCTTTGTACTGGTGCATGGGTTGATTTTCTTCTACTACAGCCTGCTCCTGAAGGAATTCTGACCAATCTTGCCCACTCCTGCAGACTCTCATGAACAATCCACCTGCTTTCACTGACAGGTTTCCACCCACTTCTGCAGTTGTTATTTTTTGTTTGTACCTTCTCATTATATATCTTCCAATGCACTTTATAGTTTTGAGCCCCCCCAAAAAAATTTTTTTAGGCCTTTTGGTTCCACAAGCTTCACATCTGACTCCCTGCAAAAACATCCCTGGCAAACATTTCACAATTCTGCAAGCAAGCTGAAACTAGCAGCAATGAGGAGACAGCCAGTCAGTTGGTCACTGAATTTAAAGCTCTAGTGAAAGTGAACTAAACAAGGATGAACCTATATAAGACCAGTTAGAGAAAACAACCCTAAGTGCAAGAACTCAGGAGTATAGCATTATCTAATGCTAGCTGATGCACTAATATTCCCTCTTTAAATTGAATCTGCCACAGAATTTACAGCAAAGACAGCTGAATCCAAACTTACATTTAAACCACTTCAAGTATTTCACCACATATTGTTATTAAAACAGCAGAGCACCACACCAGCAGTTTTTTTATGTGTCCTGAATATCTACATCAATCCAGTCTGCCCTTGCTCCTTGATACTGAATGTAAGTATATGCAAATTGCTCTTTACACCTACACCACCGCATCATCCAAAAAAAAACACACTAAAATCCTGCAAGTCTATAGATTCTTTCTCATTCCACATCAACAAAAATGTAAACGCATAATTGGGTTGGACATTTTCCAAAGTGTGGTATTCTCTGTGCAAAAGCATAACTCCCACTTTAAATGTGTTTTCACGATAGTAGAAACAATGACCAGCTGTGCTCATTGGACTTGGGTGTCATGCAGCATTTTCAAATAAACCACTTTTAGACCCGAGAGTTAATCCAGTAATTCAGCTACTGATTCCACTAACCCTGTGTAAAGAGGTGATTGTTGAGCTCCAACACCTCCAGAAGGAATGCATAATTAAACCCAGTGAGGCATCTCCTTTGGTGTCTAATCTAGTAATTGCACATAAAAAATCTGGCGGTTTGAGTGAGGTCTGAGGTGCACTAATATCCGAGCAGTCAAAAAAGCAATAGTGCTCAACCATAACATGCTTCTGACTATTGAGAGGCTCACTAGCAATTTTCATATAGAGACCATGTATTCTTTAACCTTGATTTAAACCAGAGGTGCATACAACCTCTCCTTCATCGTATGTGCCTTTATAACACACATTGTCGTTTATATCTCAACACTGAAATGGTCTTTTTTAAATGTACTTGTGCTAATGTATGTCAACAGAAATTGTCAATATTCTGCCAAATTGAAGTGGAGTCAGAAAATATGACTAAAGAATTGGGTTGCTGCCTTAGAATAGTGAAATTTAACACTGAAATAAAGTGTTTTTGCAGCATCAATAATAAATCTTCTGAGATTTTATGTCTTATTAACAGGTATTTTCCTATTCTTGTGAATTGTTTGTGCCCTTCTGAATGTGCAATGGCAGATTCTAGGCCTGATGGCATATTATACCAAATTCATTCAAACCAGAATGGAACTGGACTTCTGATTTTGACACTCTTAATAGACTCCTCACAAATCCTGGCCCACAACAACTGCCAAAGTTTTGTCATCAGTGATGCATTTGCATTTGCAGTGGTAGTAGCTTTCTCCAAACAATGGATTTGAAAAGCCTGTTGCTTTGAAACATGGCATCTTTACAATGGTTGTTTTGTTTTCAGAACCATCCATGAAGAACTGGCTAGCCCTTTTCTAACCTTGGACGGAGGATACAGGCCTCTCCACAGGTAGTCATTCAAGCTATAGCAAGAAAATTGTTGTCCACAGTCACCCCAGACAGATATAATGTTGTGGCGGACAACCTGTCTCACACCACAATCCACTCAGCCCACCTATGGTGACAGAGAGTGAGGACCCATTAATGTATCTCGTCTACTTTTCTTTAAACTGTTGTGAGAATTGTAGGATGTAGTTGAGCCCTCATTTACTTTACCCAGACACATTAAACACAGTTGGCAATCTTATGTAGCACCAGAACATGTGAGATTGGGATCACGTTTTAAGAGGAGGATGCTGACCATAGCACATGATGGCCATGTCGGTATTTTTAAGGTGCCTGTGCTTCACAGCACAGATGAGTTTGTCAGGAATTGAACACTATATGGCATGAAATGTTTCAAATAGTACTTGAAAATGGATTGCATGTGAACATTACATTGGGGTGTAACTTCATGGCTACCATGAGCCAAATACTAACCATAAACAGGTTTACACACCCATGGCACTATCAACTCACCTGCTCACTGATCATCTGGTATCTAGAAATTATTTGGCATGAATAAAAATCTGGGTGCCAAGGTGTCTGACTGGGTTAAAACTTGCCTACTGTTTAGGCTCAAAAATTCTTTATTTATTTGGAACTGCTATGTTTTGCTGGCATGCCTACTAACTTCAGAAAGGCTTTCATGCTTTATAGAATGATGTTTATTTGGTGTTTTTGTTGTTGGGTGTGAGCAGTTTCTTAATATTTAAAGTGATATGACAAGTTAGGTAGCTAAGACCCATTGTACATTGAGACCAAAAATAATGAAGTGTAGCCATTTGTAGGAAGCAAGTCTGAGCTTTGAGAATAACTAATATTCAAAATCAGAAGACCTCCAATCTTTCTAAACCCCCTGAAACAAATATGAATACACATGCACAAGCCTCCTAGGCTTAACTTTTTGTGCCTAACATCTATAGATGAGTCAGTACAAAAACATTTCAAACATTAGTTTTTAACAACAAAAGGAAATGTTTATGCAAATTATATATCACATATTGCCACAGACACCACAGACAAATGTCTGTCAGGTTTTACTGTACCTGCAGAAAAAAGCAGGAAAGTGTGACAGACAAAATCTCCAGAAAATTGTTCTCAACAAATTTTAAGATCAAGAAAAAAAAAAAGCAAAGAACTTACCAGCCAATATCTGTAGAAAAACTGCACAAAGTATATTAAGAGTATAATGCGATAAACATATACTTCACTTTTTCAAGGGCACATTTGCTTTACATCATTTATTATATTGCCCCCAAGACTTTTGTACAGTACTGTATATCATTTCCTACAGGCATAAGAGTAATTAAAATGGAATGTGATCATGTTCATCTCTAGGGAAAGTAGTTTCATTATCAAAGATAATGATAGCATAGCATATTAGCCCTTATATCTATACATTAAGTGTATAATTGTCAGGGATTCCCCTGCCACGCCCCCCTCGGCCGCTGTCAGAGACGCACCCTGCCACGCCTTCCTCGGCCGCTGTCAGAGATGCACCCTGCCACGCCCCCCTCAGTAGCTCTCATGGTGCCTCATTATCCCGTGCCTGCCCGATCACCGACAGCTGTGACTCGTTAGGATTCAGACTATATAGACTCACGTTCTCGAGTCACAGGCTGTCGGTTCTTGTATTGTCATGCTGGTGATATCCGTGGCTGCTCGACCGCCAGCATTCCCCGCTGGTTTTGTATCCTGGTTCTGTTCCTTCTGGATTGCTCTTAGCCGCTGCCGTTTACTTTCGTTTCGGACTCTAAGTTTAGTTTTTGGATTACTCGTCTCGAGCGGATATTTCTTGTTTGTTTTCTCGTCTCGACAGCAGTGAGTGTTTGTTTGTTGAACTGTTTGGTTTGAATAAAGACAATGCTCGAGTTATTTCCGCTTCCGCGTCGTCAGCCTGACAGAAGAACCGACCAAAACCGAAAGCGGAATCACCCTCCCGCGATGTCGGTCGCGATGGAGCGGCAGCCGAACCCCGCCTCGGATTTTCGCCGGGAATTCCAAGCTGCTTCTCGCGGCTCAAAGCCACAGAAGCCGGAGCATGAAAGCGTGGCCGCGCCATGCCCCTCCGCGAGCGCGAGGGGATTTCCGGCTCGCTTCTCCGGGAAAGGAGAAGAATTGGGCGGGTTTCTGAGGAACATCGGCGAGTATGTGGAGGAAAATTCTTCCCAGTTTTCCTCCGAAAGAGCCAAGATCGCCTTCTGCGTTTCTCTCCTGTCTGGTGATGCTCTCTAAAACCAGCAGGATATGGAGCGCCAATGGGGGCAATTTCGGCTCACTCGCCGAATTTTGCGAGCTTCTTCTTGGGATGTGTGGGATGGAGGTGGCGGATCTCCACGACAGTCCCTTTGAGGAGGAAGGAGCTTCGTTCCATGGGTCTTCAGAGCGTGCGGCTCCGTACCAGGACTCTCCAAGGTGCTCGGCTTCATTCCGTGGTTCTTCAGAGCGCGCGGCTCCGTACCAGGACTCTCCAAGGTGCTCGGCTTCATTTCGTGGTTCTTCAGAGCGCGGGGCTCCGTTCCAGGATTCTCCGAGGTGCTCGGCTTCGTTCCACGGTGCTTCAGAGCGCGCAGCTCCGTTCCAGGATTCTCACTGGTGCTCGGTTCCATCCCTGGGCATCCAAGAACGCGAGGCTCAGTTCCCGGGTTTCCACGGACACATGGCCCTGCCCCTGGGTCAGTACAAGCGCGCTGCTGTGTTCCGGGGTTCTCGTGGACGCTCTGCACCATCTCCGAGCGTCTGCGAGCACGCCCTGGCATCCCAGCATTCCCATGAGCTGTCCGTGCCGCCACAGAACATCTACAAGCGTGCTGCCCTGTTTCGAGGTTCCCGTGGGCGTGCCTCTCCGCCACAGTGTCTCCACGAGCGTGCCTCACGCCACAGACCCGTCACGAGCGCCGAGCCGCCACAGACCCGTCACGAGAGCGCCGAGCCGCCACAGACCCGTCAGGAGAGCGCCGAGCCCCCACAGACCCGTCACGAGAGCGCCGAGCCCCCACAGACCCGTCACGAGAGCGCCGAGCCCCCACAGACCCGTCACGAGCACGCCTCTACGCCACAGACCCGTCACGAGAGAGTCGAGCCGCCACAGACCCGTCACGAAAGAGCCAAGCTGCCACAGACCCGTCACGGCGTGCCTCGCCACAGTGTCTCCACGAGCGCGCCTCTACGCCACAGTGTCTCCACGAGCGCGCCTCTACGCCACAGTGTTTCCACGAGAGAGCCGAGGCGCCACAGACCCGTCACGAGAGAGCCGAGGCGCCACAGACCCGTCACGAGAGCCGAGGCGCCACAGACCCGTCACTAAAGAGCCGGCGCCACAGACCCGTCACGAGAGCCGAGGCGCCACAGACCCGTCACGAGAGCCGGGCCGCCACAGAGTCGCCACGAGCGCCGGGCCGCCACAGCGTCGTCACGAGCGCCGGGCCGCCACAGCGTCGCCACGAGCGCCGGGCCGCCACAGCGTCGTCACGAGCGCCGGGCCGCCACAGCGTCGTCACGAGCGCCGGGCCGCCACAGCGTCGTCACGAGCGCGGGCCGCCACAGCGTCGCCACGAGCGCCGGGCCGCCACAGAGTCCCACAGAGAGCTCGCTCGGTCCAGAGTCCCACAGAGAGCTCGCTCGGTCCAGAGTCCCACAGAGAGCTCGCTCCGGTCCAGAGTCCCACAGAGAGCTCGCTCGGTCCAGAGTCCCACAGAGAGCTCGCTCGGTCCAGAGTCCCACAGAGAGGTCAGGCCGCGAAGGGACGTCGTACCGCCGCCTGGCCGCGAAAGGGACGTCGTACCGCCGCCTGGCCGCGAAAGGGACGTCGTACCGCCGCTTGGCCGCAAAGAAGGCGACGGCTCGCCCCCGGGCTCCACAGAAGGCGACGGCTCGCCCGGGCTCCACAGAAGGCGACGGCTCGCCCCCAAGTTCTCCTCAGGGCGAAGGCTCGCCCCCAAGTTCTCCTCAGGCGAAGGCTCGCCCCAAGTTCTCCTCAGGCGAAGGCTCGCCCCAAGTTCTCCTCAGGCGAAGGCTCGCCCCAAGTTCTCCTCAGGCGAAGGCTCGCCCCCAAGTTCTCCTCAGGGCGAAGGCTCGCCCCCAAGTTCTCCTCAGGGCGAAGGCTCGCCCCAAGTCCTCCTCAGGGCGACGTCGGGCCTCCAGGTTCCCCGCAGGGCGGCGTCGGGCCTCCAGGGTCCCCGCAGAGCAACGTGGGACCTCCAGGTCCCCCTAACGCCGGCAGAGCTCTCCAGAGGCCCTCCGAGGGGGTCGTTCCGGGTCAACGCCAGAGCGCTCCAGTGGCCCTCCGAGGTGTCGTTCCGGATCAACGCCAAGGCTCTCCAGAGGCCCTACGAGGGTGTCGTTGCGGTTCAACGTCCTGCCGAGGGTGCCTCTGTGTTCCCGGTCTCCGTGGAGGACGTCTCTCCGCTCCAGGTCTCCAGGGAGGTCGTCTCTCCGCCTCCTGTCTCCGCCGAGGTCGCCGCCGCCTCCTGTCTCCGCCGAGGCGCCGCCGCCTCCTGTCTCCGCCGTGGGCGTCGCCGGCCTCCTGTCTCCGCCGAGGCGCCGCCGCCTCCTGTCTCCGCCGTGGACGCCGCCGCCCCTTGTCTCCGCCGTGGACGCCGCCGCCCCTTGTCTCCGCCGTGGACGTCGCTCGGCCCCTTGTCTCCGCCGTGGACGTCGCTCGGCCCCTGGTCTCCGCCAAGGGCTTGGCTCAGCTTCCGGTCTTTTCAAGGGTCGCTGGCCCGTTCCTGATCCCGGCCAAGGAGGCTGCTGTGCCCTGGGCCCCTTCCGATCCTCCCCTGCTCTGCTGCGATGCTCACAGGGCCTCCTTTGTCCCGGGTCGGTTGGGGAGGCCTTCCTCAGAGTGCCCCGGCCCGCCTGGCGTTTGTGGGTTTTGGGGCGTCGGGTGCCGCCCCTGGAGGGGGGGGTACTGTCAGGGATTCCCCTGCCACGCCCCCCTCGGCCGCTGTCAGAGACGCACCCTGCCACGCCTTCCTCGGCCGCTGTCAGAGATGCACCCTGCCACGCCCCCCTCAGTAGCTCTCATGGTGCCTCATTATCCCGTGCCTGCCCGATCACCGACAGCTGTGACTCGTTAGGATTCAGACTATATAGACTCACGTTCTCGAGTCACAGGCTGTCGGTTCTTGTATTGTCATGCTGGTGATATCCGTGGCTGCTCGACCGCCAGCATTCCCCGCTGGTTTTGTATCCTGGTTCTGTTCCTTCTGGATTGCTCTTAGCCGCTGCCGTTTACTTTCGTTTCGGACTCTAAGTTTAGTTTTTGGATTACTCGTCTCGAGCGGATATTTCTTGTTTGTTTTCTCGTCTCGGCAGCAGTGAGTGTTTGTTTGTTGAACTGTTTGGTTTGAATAAAGACAATGCTCGAGTCATTTCCGCTTCCGCGTCGTCAGCCTGACAATAATAACAGCCCTGCATAACTCTTCAGTCTATTTAACAGTCTATAAAATATCTTAGCAATTATATATGTGTATGTATGTATGTATGTATGTGTGTGTGTGTGTGTGTGTGTGTGTGTGTGTGTAAAATGTAATATAATAATATAATAGAATAATAATATAATATATTAATTATAACTTAAGAAATTAACTCTAAGAGACCCACTGCCATGTCTCCCAATGTATCCTCACGTGTCACACCACATGTTTTTTTGCACCTGTTTCACAGTTTGGGTTAATTATCACTTGTACTTAAGTCTCGCTGTGCACCTCACTCAATGTCTTTTCATTGTTGTTTTTGTCTCATGCTCATGCCCAGGTGAAGGTTTCCCGTGTCCTAGTTTCATGTTATTTTATGTTTTGTTTTTATGTCTTCATGCTTGCACCTAAAAAGTATATCTATTTGCATCCATCCTTCTCCTCATTAGATGACAACAGTACATTTTTTAATGATTAGACTCTTTATTTTTATATTACATTATATTATAGCATGGTCTACCTCAACACTAGATGCAGATTGGCTGGATATTTGCATTCAAATCGTTGAATGCGCGGGTAGATCCAGTCAGTTTAATTATCATTCTAAATTTAATTTGCTGCTTTATTAACAATTTTATCCATCTTCTAGGAAGATGTCTCAATAGATTTTGTTTGATTGTGGAGATTTGGGGTTCTTTTTAATCACAAGGTGTTAGTAATAAGAATAGTCAGGTAATGATGTAGGTAGAGGAGGTTTAATGTGTGTTTTTCAGCATTCCAATTCATGAGGTCAAAGCTCTGTAGGAGTTTTCTTCAGGTTTTCATTCTCATTCAAGTAATATGGCCACATACAGCTGGAAAAGTCAGTAATTTTGTTCATTTAGTGTATATGTTGAAAAAATATTAATAGCCTGAGCAGGCTAATGAATTGAACAAACTGGAGAAAAACATTAAAATGAGAAATGATTACAAAAATGGCAGAAATAATTAACACCAACAGCTTCATTATTAGTACAGATTCAGCAAAGATGCACATAATTCACACCCACAGTCTCTTTCCTTCTCCCTGTTTCCCCCTCACTCTGGCTTGTCGAGTGGTTCTTCACCTCTGTGTTATACATAAAAATTATACAACACACACCCAGCTGTGGATTATCCCTTACTTATATTATATTATGCCACACAATATGCAGATTTGCTGAGCTGGACTGGAATTGCTGTGAGAATTCATAAACATGTTTTACATGTGCATCTTAAGCATTTTTGTCTTTATCTCGCCCTGTCAAAACAGAGTGAAGTTATTCAGTGCTGTGTCATGTAGGCAGGCTGTTAGCTCTCGCTGTCACAGCTAGCAATCATGTGATAAGAGACCTTCTTGTTAACACTGGGAGAAAAGCCGGGAAAATCAATTGTTCTAAGGTTTCAGGCTGCCACAAATCAAGGAGAGCTTGTAAGTTTCCGACCCAGTGCTTGAGACCACATTATGTGCGACTGTCCAACGCATTGTATTTGGTGTCTGAGCGGAGGTGGCAAGCGTACACACAGAAAGTACAGATATTTGTGTAAATATGTAGAGTAAAAGTAAAAAGTTATCCGAAAATTAAATGGTGAAGTACTGATACCAGAAAAATCTACTTAAGTACAAATACTTTGTTACTTCCCACCTCTGGGTCTGAGTAAATTAAATAAAAAATCTTCTATCTTAACACTGTTCAGATGCAATATGTCCATATTAATTTGGCACAAGATGCACTCTAATACAGTAGATGTGCTGATGTTCTATTATTTGTGTTTATTTATTTATTTTGTGTATGACAGAGATAAGACAAAGGCTTTTTAAGATAGGGCTATTAAATCCTCCCTGCATCAATTAATTCCTAAATGTCATTTGAGTAGAAATTATGATCAATGATGAGAACCCTGAACTTTAAATGCCAGCCATGCTCATATGTCTTGTGTGTTTGCTGTAAAATTTGCTGTAAATTGCAGGAGTTTGTCACTTAGTGTGAGGACATAACTTTCACTCATAGAGCTGATTTGAGATACATAATACTTCTCTTTCCTGGAATGGCTCATGGTTAATGTAATCAAGCCTGCTCATTATATATCATACCAAGTGAATAGAGCCTGACTCTGAATGAAACCTAACCGCAGTAAGATAAGATAGTTAAGTGACTAACATTACACTACAAACATAATTTGGAACTCTGTAATGGACTGACTGAATTAGAATAACAATGAATGTACAGCCATAACATAAAAAAATACTGAAGTAAATGATATTGTATTTCTCTTTACAGTGTCACCTGACAAGGCGTGCGGCATATTAGTTAGCAAGTGAACAGTCAGCTGTTGAAGTTGATGTGTTGAAAATCATACAAATGGACAAGGGCTGTGATGGCTATACAACGGGTCAGTATTGTGACAGTATTCTGCCAGAATGGCAGATCTTGTAGAGTATTTACAATTTACAGTGGTTAGTACCTACTGAAAGCCATCCATTGAGAGACAATTGGTACACCAGTGACAGGATCATGTGTGCTTAATGCTCATTGATATTCATAGGGAGCAACAGCTATCCTGTCTAGTTTGAGACACAGAAGATCTGTAGCGTTTCAGTGTTTTTTGGTTTCCCAAAAGGGGAACCTACACAATATTACCTACACACAAGGAAGGTAGTTTAATTGGGGTTTTTTTGGCTAATCAAGGAGAAAAGTGCTTTTAGGAGATGTGTAAGATGCACTTAATATGCTTATGCATTTATTTCTTCTACAACGACTACTGAACTTTTTTCCTTCTATATAAGACATGAACGCTGCTATGCTAAATCCCATTTTTGCTTGGCTTATGTCCCTGACCTTCTTTTCATTTACAGGAGAAATGAATGTGAGTCATTAACTGAATACATGCAATGCTGTGGAACCAAACACTGGCTAAAGCAAACTGCGAGCTTTTTAATGCAGGTCACTCTCTTTAGAGAGTATCTGTTAATTAATGTTGGAGTGAAAAATTGGCTGACATGTCTACTGGCATGAGTGAATCTATTGACTCTCAATGGATTCAACAAAACAATGATTATTCTCTCAAAGAGTACAAATAAAGGACAACAGTGTTTTTGCAAGCCTCATAATTTTCAGACACTTTAGCCCAATTGTCATTGGTATGTAAATTTTGACTCCTATGGCTAGTGATGGTCATTATATTGAATATCATAAGGACTCATCATAGGGACAAAATTATAAGGCATTTACATGGGCGCATGTTTATTGGAAGACGGATGACATCCAGAGCTCACTAATTTTTTTTTTTTTTTTTTGTCAAATTGGTGTTAAAAAGAGTGTTAGTTTATTTAATCGTAGTTTCTTCTTTAAATTGATTTGGAAAAATAATGCCTAAGAAAGCAATTTACCCATTCGATCACAATTTCCTTATCAATGTGGATGATGTTTTGTAGATCTGGCAGCAAAGTGAGCTAAGGTCCACTGCATAGTATAAATACTAACCCTCTATATATATTACTTTGTATTTGTAGAAAAAGAAAATGAACAGAATATAATAAAATCAACCAGCATTAGCAACCAGCCAAGGAAATGCCAGAAATATTTAGTCACGGTTTGTTTTTTCATTGAAAAAATAATGGGAAGAATATGGCAATATGGCAGAAACAATCCATTATTTTGAGATTATTGAAATTTGCAATTACAGACATGGTGGACCATTGAGCTAATCATCTGAGTACTCATGTTTACACCAGAATATTAATGCACTCATCAGTACAAGTGGTGCTATTGTCCTTTGTTCCAGCAGATACATGAACAAATACATAAATAAAGACATAATAAGATTTTTTTTTTTTTTATCCTGATAGCAGAAATTATACTTTTTTATTTTTTGCATTGATTATAATTAAATAATTAATTCTTTAATTTCTTTTGCTCACTTTTTTTGGTAAATAAATTATCATTTAGATGGGCCATTGCAGAGTCTTTCTAGCTACAACATGCTCTCTAAGGATTTAAGGTAAACATTTATATTTGATGAATATTCTCTCACCAAGGACACCACAAAACATGTTCACCTACCCCAGAGAACCAAGAGAGTATCCATCCATATGAATGCATGGAGAGTCTGCATTCTACATGACTAACTCAGAATAATTGTGCTTTCCAAACCTTGTTTGTTCAACAAACCTTCTTATGTATCACTCTGAGTGATGGAATCTGTCACTGTATGTAACTTAATACTATTTATTTGTGTTTATCCCATGGCACCATCTGTTAATTGTTCACCCCAGACAATTCCATTAATTCTCATCATGCTTGAGATTAGAAACACAATATTATGGGATTGAAGAGCAAGGAAACAGAATGGCAGGGACTGATTGCATCGCAGATGGCTATGACGTTTGGGCAGATGGCACGTCATACTGATTATGGCATAGTTTTGGCTACTCATAAATATGATGCGTTGATTGATTTAAGGCAGAAAATGTACACTGTCTGAGACAAGTCATAGTAGGCACATGCATGTAAACATACATAAAAATATACAGTAAAGAAGACCACATTTATTTCAAGCCCTAGCCATCTTGTCTTTGCAACCAGCCACCTGATATATTGTGAAAATTGCCTTTTCATTAAAGTGCTTTTATATGATGTAATTGCATTTAATTTTACAAACTTGCCACTGTTCTTTTTCTCTCTACATCCCTGCATTCATGTTGCATTATTGACCTTGTATTGTCTGGCATCTTCTTTAGGTTTGATGGGAATTTGAATATATATATATATATATATATATATATATATATATATATATATATATATATATATATATATATACACAGTGAGGAAAATAAGTATTTGAACACCCTGCTATTTTGCAAGTTCTCCCACTTAGAAATCATGGAGGGGTCTGAAATTGTCATCGTAGGTGCATGTCCACTGTGAGAGACATACTCTAAAAAAAAAAAAATCCAGAAATCACAATATATGATTTTTAAACTATTTTTTTGTATGATACAGCTGCAAAAAAAGTATTTGAACACCTGTCTATCAGCTAGAATTCTGACCCTCAAAGACCTGTTAGTCTGCCTTTAAAATGTCCACCTCCAATACATTTATTATCCCAAATTAGATGCACCTGTTTGAGGTCTTTAGCTGCATAAAGACAACTGTCCACCCCATACAATCAGTAAGAATCCAACTACTAACATGGCCAAGACCAAAAAGCTGTCCAAAGACACTAGAGACAAAATTGTACACCTCCACAAGGCTGGAAAGGGCTACGGGGAAATTGCCAAGCAGCTTGGTGAAAAAAGGTCCACTGTTGGAGCAATCATTAGAAAATGGAGGAAGCTAAACATGACTGTCAATCTCCCTCGGACTGGGGCTCCATGCAAGATCTCACCTTGTGGGGTCTCAATGATCCTAAGGAATGTGAGCCCAGAACTACACGGGAGGAGCTGGTCAATGACCTGAAAAGAGCTGGAACCACCGTTTCCAAGGTTACTGTTGGTAATACACTAAGACGTCATGGTTTGAAATCATGCATGGCACGGAAGGTTCCCCTGCTAAAACCAGCACATGTCCAGGCACGTCTTAAGTTTGCCAATGACCATTTGGATGATCCAGAGGAGTCATATGAGAAAGTCATGTGGTCAGATGAGACCAAAATAGAACTTTTGGGTCATAATTCCACTAAACGTGTTTGGAGGAAGAAGAATGATGAGTACCATCCCAAGAACACCATCCCTACTGTGAAGCATGGGGGTGGTAGCGTCATGCTTTGGGGGTGTTTTTCTGCACATGGATGACCGGGGCCATGTATTGCGAGATTTTGGGGAACAACCTCCTTCCCTCAGTTAGAGCATTGAAGATGGGTCGAGGCTGGGTCTTCCAACATGACAATGACCCGAACACACAGCCAGGATAACCAAGGAGTGGCTCTGTAAGAAGCATATCAAGGTTCTGGCGTGGCCTAGCCAGTCTCCAGACCTAAACCCAATAGAGAATCTTTGGGGGGAGCTCAAACTCCGTGTTTCTCAGCGACAGGCCAGAAACCCGACTGATCTAGAGAAGATCTGTGTGGAGGAGTGGGCCAAAATCCCTCCTGCAGTGTGTGAAAACCTGGTGAAAAACTACACAAAATGTTTGACCTCTGTAATTGCAAACAAAGGCTACTGTACCAAATATTAACATTGACTTTCTCAGGTGTTTAAATACTTATTTGCAGCTGTATCATACAAAGAAATAGTTAAAAAATCATACATTGTGATTTCTGGATTTTTTTTTTTTGATTATGTCTCACAGTGGACATGCACCTACGATGACAATTTCAGACCCCTCCATGATTTCTAAGTTGGAGAACTTGCAAAATAGCAGGGTGTTCAAATACTTATTTTCCTCTATATATATATATATATTTTATGCCTCATCTTTGTGTATATCAACACATTAAGTGTATGCAAGGACATGGTGGCAACAGAATACAGTATTTGTGTGGCTGCTGTGAGCTTTATCTTTTCTTTTTTTCCTCTCTATATTTTTGGTTTACAAAAGTACATTTAAAACTGTCATTCTAAATAAAGCACCATACATAGGCTATATATGTCAACAGAACACATTGCTGTCAGTAGCAACACCATTTCTAAGCTTTTTGGAAAGGAAAAATACCATAGGTCAAGTATGTGGGCTGCCCTTGATGATCTTTGCATTGAAGCACATGCTGGTCTCTATATGTAACAAAAGCATTCTGTTGTCTGTACGTCAGAAAAGAGGATGTGTTTGAGCTACAAACAAAACAAGGAACTGAGGAAAATAGCATTAAACATACTTTCTCTGATTTATTGTTGCCTGAATACTTTGTATAGTTTATTTAAAGACTCTCTTTATGTAGCCAACTGGTATGCAACCAGAAAATGGCTGAGTAGTTCTTCCACAACATGTTTCTAAGGCTTACCTGTACATCATTTCCTGCAGTTAAATAAAAAATTATAGGCGTCTTTTTAGACCTAGCTTTCCTTCTAATTTGAAAGGTTAATGCATGTTTTCTGTTGCAGTGCAGGCAGTGGAGAGAAAAACAATCTTAATTTTACACAATCTTTAAAAAAATAAGAAAGTTAACTTATTTAGGTAAAATTGGTTTGTTTGTCATAATTATGCCAGCTGTTCACAAAAAAGTAAAACTCCAGCAGAAACATGTTAATTAATAAAATAATATAATACTTGACGAGGGCCAAATTGTGATGTCTAGATGACTGGGTCAGAGCATCTCCAAAACAGCAGCTCTTGTGGGCTGTTCCTGGTCTGCAGTGGTCAGTATTTATTAAAAGTGATCCAAAGAAGGAACAGTGGTGAACCAGTGACAGAGTCATTGGCTCATTAATGCAAGTGGGGATTGAAGGTTGGCCCATGCGGTCCGACCCAAAAGACAAGCTCCTGTAGCTGAAATTGCTGAGTTCTGATAGAAAGGTGTCAGAATACACACTGCATCACAGTTTGTTGCATGCTCATGGTGACCTCCTGTCTACTGCCGAAAGCACTAACAATGGACACATGACCATCAGAACTGGACCACGAAGCAATGGAAGAAGATGGCCTGGTTTGATGAATTACATTTCTTTTACATCATGTGGATGGCTGGGTTCCTGTGCATCACTTACCTGGAAAACACATGCCACCAGAATGCACTATGGGAAGAAGGCAAGCCGGCGAAGGCAGTGTGATGCTTTGGGCAATGTTCTGCTGGGAAACCTTATTAATGGTTTGAGGAGCACAACAACGAGTTTGAGGGGTAGACTTGGCCTCCAAATTCCCCAGATCTCAATCCTATCAAGCATCTGTGGGATGTGCTGGACAAACAAGTTTAATCCATTGAGGCACAACAATCTAACTTACAGACAGGACGTAAAGCATCTGCTGCTAGAAACCAGAACACACCTTTAGGGGTCTAGTGGAATCCATGCCTCGTCAGATCACAATTGTTTTGGCAGCAAGAGGGGGACCAACTCAATATTGGAAAAGTGGTCATAATGTTATGCCTGATCAGTGTAAAACATGAACACATTCAGCAAAGCAAAAAAAAATTACTACAAACAAACAAAGAACAAAAACCAAACCTAAGTATGAGCAAAAGCACAGGATAACCACCAGCATGGAGAACAAGAAGCATAAGAAGAAAAACGTGAGAGGGGTGTGAAGGGTTGGATTATATACATGTCCTAATCAGGACTAAGAAGGAACAGGTGTGAGTGATCAGTAGCATTTGACACACAGGGTGTTTTGATGTGCAGGGGATCTTTTATTTTGGGAACAAAAGCATAAATAGAAGTCACAAAGCTTCTGTTTAAATAAAAACTGAATGATAGAAAAAAACTACTGGTGGCAGAGGCTTCCAGCAACTAAGCATTTGCTGCTTTTGTTTCTGCTAACTAGGTCTTATTTTTCATTGACAGTTCCAAATTTAATAAAGCAAATTGTTTTAATGATGAAGGTTTGGTTTAGAAGCGTTAACACATTCTTCTTAAATGGTTTCTTACAATTACTTTATTTAGCACACTCACATGCCTGATCTGACACGTGATGCAATTAGACCTCCACAATAGCAGCTGTTGCCCATTATACACATTAGATAGTTAAAAGTCACCCCAGTCAATAAATTATTGTCAACTAATGTGACTCTACAGGAATGATACATCATGTCAATCATGGGCATTCTCCAGCCTATTGAGATATTATCAAAGTCTTCTAAGGAGAAGTGATGGTCAAACTGATGTGGCATGCTGATTATTTGATGATGATGTGATAAGATATGAAGGATTAGGAGAGAGGGAGGGAAAGAGACCTCCCAGAAGGTGGCAGCTGTTCCGTCTCTTGAATATCTCTATCACAAGACCCTGGCATCTCAGACGGATTGAATGTGACATACATAATCGGCTCTCTGAAAGCCGCGTGTATTAACAGATGTTAATTACCCTGCCTTGCCTTGTCTTAGCAATCTTCTTAAAAATCCTTGTGGCTATGCCGTGGCCCTTGTCAACAACCACCTTTCATAAAAGCATCTTTATTACATCGATGGTTATTACATTATAAGGCTTCATAGACAGCGATCACTGACATTCTTTTAATGAATGACGATGCAGTTTGTTCACAAATGCTGTTTGGATAGTTCGGTAATTTTGTTGACAGATTGCTGTGCGCTTTGGTGTTATATCAAAGTGTCAACATTGTCAGAAGATTAAATTGTCTCGAGTTGAAAGAGGATTCTGCTCTATAGCATGCTCGGGCAGCTTTGGTCCCCTCAGTTTATACAGAACCAACATCAAACATACTGCATAAGCTTGGCAATTTACCTAGTGAAGTATTTCCTATAATTATGATACATGATACACATTATTAGAAAAATAGCTGTTTCTTAAAATGATAGAAATGCATTGCCAGGCAATCAGAGTGTCAAATCTCAGCATATAGAAGCTGCCAAAGCTTAAAAAAAAAAAAAAAAAGAAAGAAAAACCTTAAACATTGTTAGACATGGTTAACATTTCTGTATTTTAAATATATACACATAAAACCCTGGCATATACATTCTCTGGAAAAATCATTTACAACTTAGCTCTAGCTTTTTCCTAACAAGAACACAACCATGTTATTTCAAACAGGCAGTATGGAGCGTCTAGGGGACAACGTTAGCCAGAGGAACCTAACAGGAGGCTAAAAACACCTGAAATAAATTCTTTTTCACACTTTCACAAGTTCTTGGCATAAAAACAGAAATCAGAACTCTGGGTCTGGCAGAGAGGTAACCAGTAAGGACATAGCTGGAGAAATCCTGTTGAAACGCAAAATGTTTTGTGAAAATTATTCGCAGGCAGCGGAGCAGGTTTGAGTAACGCTTGCGAATGGAGGGTGGAGTCAGGGATAAGGAGTGAGTAATTTCATGAACGAGTGTACACCTCTTTGTGATTAATGCAAGTGAAGGAAGGAGGTGGTGAGCATGTTTATGCTATGCTGCAGCAGAGCAGAACCTTCTGCTTGTGTTGCCCTATTTTTTTTTCCTGGTGAGCAAAGCAATGGAATGCGCTTCAGGAAATAAAATAAACGTTATGCTTTTTAAATTCTGCCTCCTGTGTTTAAATTTCTTGGCATACCCTTCAGGAGTCACGTAATTATTATGAATTTTTACTTCATAATGATTATATATATAATATATGATATATTATATATTTTTATTATATATTTTTACTTCATAATGATATATATATATATATATATATATATATATATATATATATATATATATATATATATATATATCAAGATAAAGGTGAGTTGGAATCCAGGCTCAAATCAAATTGTCAATTTAAAGAATCAAATTGTTTCAAGTAAATTCAAAGTTCTGATCAATGAACCACTTTAAAGTGCACCCAAAAAACAAAAAACATGGGTGAATGCCAAAATGGTAAAACTTTGAATAGTCTTAACAAAAATCATTGTTCCGAAAATGAGCATGAGTGAAATAAATGCACTCCTGAGGCCTCCTTTGTTGCCATTTGCTTTTTCACTTGTACTGCAATGAGCTCTTTTGAAAAGTGTATAAACTCATATAGTCCTCTTATTCACAAAAGGTAAAACCGTGATAATGATTATGTTTGATGTAAAATTCAACATGTCTGGTTTTTCAACTACTCACAACTGTTCAGCTCAACAGTTGAAATTTCAGCTGTAACAGCTCAATTGATGACTTATGACCAGGAGTGTACACATTTTTTCATGTTTTGTGTTATTGAAGGCTTTTTGTTTCTTTTAAATGGTTAAACAAACCTTACATTCCTTACTTTTTGGAGTATTAAAGAATTTAAAACACTTATCCTTTAGTGTTTAGCAGAGAAAATATAAAATTAGTAGGTCAATCAACAACCAAGAAATATTCACAAAAAATGACCAAGAGTTACAACAACATCAAATAATTTCGTTTGATTTTGGATGTTACATACTCTGTTTACCCCTCCAGTGACTGCATTTTGTGTAGTACCATTTCTCTCCAGTTTTTGTTTTATTAAATAAAGTGTTTAATGGTTTGTATTAATAGCTTGGTCTTTAAAGTTTCTTTGAGGATGCTCTCCAACAAACTCTGTCCTCCACAAACAGGTCTATTTATATATGCTGGGTTCTAACAACACTTTAATTGCACAATGGTTGAGTCTGCTCAATTAATTATGGGGCTTCTGATGGCACTAGAATTCATTCAGGGGTCACACCAATAGGCAGGAATACTTGTGCATTCCCAACAATTGTGTAATTCGTTATTGTGTCGATTTGTGGCAATTAAGTCAATTTCAGTCCTAGGTTATACGACTAACAAATGTGGAAAAAGTTTCAGATATTTCTGCAAGCCATTATGGCATGTTTTTAATCTCTTAATATTTATTCTATTGAAAACTACTAACCTGGCAGTGTCTTGACTGACAGCACTGACTGAAGACATTCTTTCATAAAACCTCCAAAGCTGGTGAAACAGTCTCCAAACAACATTACACCTCTGAATAATGACATATTACAAACCACCAGGCAGCAAACTGTACCACTAGAGATAGGACAAGTGGCACACATGCACCCCCATCCTCCAGCAATACCTGACCTCACTGATAGCAGACTCCAGAAAGGAGAGTTTAAGGGTTTTATCATTGTTGTGCTCATATTCATCTTATTCCTACTTTTTTTTTTTTTTAACAGAACTGAGGACAAGGGAGTCACACAGCATCCCTCTGTCAAATGATAGTAATGTACAAAATCTTCCATTTTCAAAGCACTTCTGTCACAATGGAAGATAAAGTAAAAAGGCCAAGAATGATGTTTTTGATGAAAGGTGTGTCAACAGTTTTGTTCTCTCTCTCTCACTCTCTCTTGCACTACTGTGTAAACATCCTTAAGGATAAGTGTTTTCGAAACATAATTTAAAAAGCCTTTCCACATTCATTTACATCCTATTGCAAACAGAAGCTGTTTGTTATATAGCTAGAGAGGCAGCAGAATAAGAATGAGACCCAGAAGAATGAGAAAAAAGCAACCTTTGTAAATTTCAGCATTCACTCATTCATCCTGTAGGTCTGTCAGGCTGGCAAACATGACGCGGAAGCGGAAGTAACATAATCATTGTCTATTTATTATTTTAACCAAAAAAACACTCACATAAGCCGTGAAGAGAAACAAGCAGAAAGAATATCCGCTCGGCACGAGTAATCCACAACAACAGCTAAATTCGGAAACAAAAGTAAAACTCCAATGGCAAAGAGTAATCCACACAGAGACGGAGTCAGGAGACAGAACCAGCGGGGAATGCTGGCGGTTGAGAAACCATGAGATCGCCAGCATGATGTTCAAGAACCGACAGCCTGTGACTTGCGAACGTGAGTTTATATAGTCTATCCTTAACGAGTCTCAGCTGTCGGCAATCAAGGCCGGCACGGCCTAACGATGGCACGGCCCTCCATGAGCGACATCCGTCGTGCCAAAACCCACCTACGCCAGGCGGGTCAGGGCACTCCGCGGAAGGCCTCTCCAACCGCCCAGGGTCAAAGGAGGCCCGGTTAGCATCACCGTGGGACCAGGGAAAACCAGGAGGAGCCCAAGGCCAAGCGGCGTCCTCTGTGGAGGTCCAAAACGGAGTGACGCCCATCACAGAGATCAGGAACGGAGCGACGCCCATCACGGAGATCCGGAACAAAGCAACGCCCACCACGGAGATCTGGAACAGAGCAACTCCTTTAGAGAAGACCGGAGGCTGAGCAAAGTCCCTGGCAGAGATCAGAGGTGGAGCGTCGTCCTCAACGGAGTTCAGAGGCCGAGCGATGCCCACAGCGGATTTCAGAGGCCGAGCTGGAACTGGACGACGTCCATGCCAAAGACCGGAGGTTGGGAGACGTCCGTGGTGGAGAACGGAGGCCGAGCGACGCCCATGGCATGGTTCAGAGGCCTGGCGACGCCCATGGCGGAGACCAGGAACACAGTGACACCGTCGGCGGGGCTTTGAGCCATAATGACGCCCTCAGAGGAACTCAGGAGTTCTTTGTCGTCCTCTGAGGGACTCGGAAGCTTGACATCGCCGTCGGAGAGGCTTGGAGGTAAGACGTTGCCTTCAGGGAGACACCCTGGAGCAGAGCAGCACCCTTGGCGAGACGCTGGAGCGGAGCGGCACCCTCGGCGGAACTCTGAAGCTGAGCAGAGCGCTCGTGGAGACTCTGTGGTGGCAAAGCGTGCTCATGGAGACTGTGGCGGCGAGACAGAGCAGCGTGCTTGTAGAAACCCTGGGACGAAGCCGCATGCTCATTGAAGCTCTGGAACGGAGCTGTGCACTCTTGGAAGCACTGTGATGTTGCCATTTGGGAGATAATGTGAAAGAGTGCCTCAACAATACTCCGTGCGGAGATGTTGAGGAGAGGCACTGCTTCCGGATATCGCGTTGCATAATCCACGATGACTAACGCAAACCGATGTCCGTCTGCTGTCCGCTCTAATGGCCCGACGAGGTCCATGCCAATTCTTTCGAAGGGGACCCTGATTAACAGTAAAGGGTGCAAAGGCGCTTTTGGGATGGCCGGCGGCTTCACCAGCTGACATTCCCGGCATGCCGCACACCATCTTCGCACATCGCCGTGAATGCCCGGCCAATAAAAGCGGTCCATTAAGCCTAAAGTCTAAAGTTTTTACACAGCCCAGGTGCCCAGCCATCGGATTATGGTAAGCCGCATAAAATAGAAGCTCCCTGCGGCTCTTTTTTCCCCTGAATCGGACCGAAATGGCCACCAGTGGATATTTGTGAATGTCCCCATGCACACATTTAACCTTCACCCGGCGTGCAGTATTTAAAGCCTCGCATCGCACCAAGCTTTGATGGATGGCGGTCTGTTCGCAGCCCGAATCCACCAACGCCTGGTGTGCAGGGGGAGGAGCCAGGAGACAGGAGAGAAAAAGAGCCAGAAGAAGACTCAGGGATTTCGCCTGCCCCCGCGTATGCCACCAGGTGATCCTCTGCCAACTGCACCGCCTGCTCCAGCACCACGCGATCCAGAACCTCGTTGGTGCTCCGGTCCTCGTACATCAGCCATTTCCGGCACGCGTCGCGGAGCTGGTGGGCGAACGTGAACGGCCGGCCGTCCTTGCGTAATGTCAATGCGCGGAACCGCTGTCGGTGCTGCTCCGGTGTCCGCCCCACTCGCTGGAGGATCTCCTGCTTCAGGTCACCGTACTCCAGGATGCGTGCGGAAAGCCCTCCAGAAAAGCCTCCACGTCATCCTGCATGCCCAATTTAGTTAGTGGGATGACAGGCGGAGGGGTACGGGGGGTGACAGGAGCCTCCTTGGAACTCAGAGAGCTCCGGAACGCTGCCCGATCCTCCGCCTGTGCTCGGATCACCTCCTCGAATCGCTGTTCCTGCTCAGCACGCACCTGGAGGAGGGCCTGGTGTTGGGTTTGCTGGAGCTCGGCCAGTGCCTTCACTAGCTCTGCCAACGGCGATGATTCCATCTTTCCCCTGTCCTGTGTTCACTTCCCGGGTTTCGGCACCACTGTGGGAGAGCGTATGAGTTCGGGAAAAAGGAATGCTACGACAGGACAGGTTAGAAGGCATTAAAGCTTTTATTTGATCATTTTTATTTCAGGTGCTCAGTGCCTCAATTAGCATTAGTTTCTGTTTAATGAGTCGGCTTGTTATCTGGTTTTTGGATTTTAGATTTAGATTGCCTGAATATCTGTTTCTTTATTACCCTGCTTACTATAGTAGGCTTAAAAACATTTTAAATTACAAAATGTTTCAGTAATTGCAATTATGGCAGACCTTTTATTTATTTATTTATTTATTTATTTGTTTGTTTGTTTGTTTATTTATGTGTTTGTTTATTTCAGATCAAACAAGATGGGATTTCTATTTCTGGCATTCATGAAATGGATTAAAAGCAACAAAAATATAACAACTTTCAAACTGTAGCCTTACCATTGTTATCTTTATTTACAGTCAGTAGATGAAATTATTTGACAGAGTGGAAATAAAAGCTTTGTATTTTTTGACAAGGCTCTAAAACTTGCAAGCAAAAATTGTGCTTGATCTTAATCATTCAGCACAAGGGTGCTGAATTAATTGTAAATTTTACTCTTTTACTCATCTTCTAGACTCACATCTTCTGCTTTGTTTGTTTTTTATTCATATGTGTGGGGTTTTTTTTTATTTTTTTAAGTTGTTCTTGTGTAATAGAAAATGTCAAAACAGCTATTTCATAATTTTTTTTTAAAGCCGATGCCAGTCAGGAACAGAGCCAAATCACAAATAGGTTAAATCATGCCAAAACTAAAAAGTGCTTAAAATAGAGAGTAAATTGGTGTTTTTTTCTTTTTCTAATATTTTGAAAACTCACTGAGGGCACCGGCTGAGTCCTTGACTTCACAGTCAGGAACTCGAGCTGATGGGGTGACGTCACACCCAGGAATCATAAAACGCGCATGCGGTGGAGACAACGCTAGCTTCTGTTTGTTCAGGAATGAAGTGAAGTTAGTTAGTCTTTGTGTGTAATTTGCTAAAGAAAAATCAAGTCAAGTCAAGAAGCTTTTAATGTAATTTCAACCATATATAGCTGATGCAGTACATAGTGAAATAAAAAAACAACGTTCCTCCAGAACCCAGGTGCTACATACATCAACATAAAACAACAGTCACAGAAACAGGGCCAAGAACTAGTAGAAAGATTCTCGCCACATAAAGTGCATGTGTGCAACTGGTGCAAACAGTGCAAAAGACAACACAAGACAGTGCAAGACAACACAGGACAGTGCAAAACAATACACAAAACACAAAATAGCTCTGCCAGTAAACCTGTCCTAACAAAATAAGCTGCACAGTAGCAGGAAATTTAAACAATATTGTGCAATTAAACATATAGCAGCAACAAAGATAAAGTGAACAGTGGCAAAAATATGTGGACAGAATATTGTGTGTAAGAACAGTTGGCAGTAATCCTGGAAGATGTGCAAAAACGGCATGTAAACATTTTTGTGGTAATGATTAGTGTGAGTGGTACTGAATAATGGGTGTGCGCAGTGTATGATGTGTGTTGAGTCCGGTTTGTGCAGATCAGTCACACGAAGTGAGTATGAGTGTGTGTGTGTTGAGTCCGGTTTGTGCAGATCAGTCACACAGTTGTGTGTATGTGTGTGTGTGAATGTGTGTGAGAGTTCAGTTCAGTTCTTTGTTAAGGAGCCTGATGGCTTAAGGAAAGAAACTATTGCACAGTCTGGATGTGGCGGCCAGAATGCTTTGGAACCGCTTCCCTGATGGCAGGAGAGTGAAAAGTGTGTGTGAAGGGTGTGTGGGGTTGTCCACAATGCTGTTTGCTTTGTGGATGCAGCGTGTGGTATAAATGTCCATGATAGAGGGGAGAGAGACTCATGATCTTCTCAGCTGTCCTCACTATCCTCTGTAGGGTCTTGCGATCCGAGATGGTGCAATTCCCAAACCAGGCAGTGATGCAGCTGCTCAGGATGCTCTCAATGGTCCCTCTGTAGAACATGGACAGAATGGGGGGAGGGAGATGAGCTTTACTTGGCCTTCTCAGAAAGTAAAGATGCTGCTGGGCTTTTTTGGTGATGGAGCTGGTGTTGAGTGACCAGGTGAGGTTATCCTCCAAGTGAACACCAAGGAATTTGGTGCTCTTGACGATCTCCACTGAGGATCCATCGATCATCAGTGGAGAATGGTCGCTCTGTGTTCTCCTGAGGTCAACAACCATCTCTTTAGTTTTGTCGACGTTCAGAGAGAGGTTGTTGATTCCACACCAGGCTGTTAACCGTTGCACCTCCTCTCTGTATGCTGACTCGTCGTTCTTGCTGATGAGACCCACCACATTCGTGTCATCGGTGAACTTTGGCATTGGCATCGGCATTGCTACACAGTCGTGATTCAGCAGAGTGAAAAGCAGTGGACTGAGCACACAGCCTTGGGGGGCTCCACTGTTCAGTGTGGTGGTGCTGGAGATGCTGTTTCCGATCCGGACTGACTGAGGTCTCCCAGTCAGGAAGTCCAGGATCTAGTTACAGAGGGAGGTGTTCAGGCCCAGTAGGCTCATCTTCTCGATCAGGTGCTGAGGGACAATCATGTTAAATTCTGAACTGAAGTCTATGAACAGCATCCTTACGTGAAAGTCCTTGTTGTCTAGGTGGTTAAGGGCCAGATGAAGGGTTGTGGAGATAGCATCGTCCGTGGAGCGGTTTGGACGATACGCGAACTGCATTGGGTCCAGTGTGGGTGGAAGCTGGGTCTTGATGTGCCTCATAATGAGCCTCTTGAAGCACTTTATCATGATGGGTGTGAGTGCAACGGGACGATAGTCATTGAGGCAGGAGACAGTAGACTTCTTCGGCACAGGAATGATGGTCATTGTCTTGAGGCATGTAGGAACAGTGGCGCTGCTCAGGGAGATGTTGAAGATGTCAGTGAAGACATCTGCTAGCTGTTGTGCACATTCCCTGAGCACTCTGCCAGAAATGTTGTTTGGTTCAGCAGACTTCCGTTGGTTAACTCTGCATAAAGTTTTCCTCACTTCAGCTGTGGTTAGACAGAGCACCTGGTCAGTGGGAGGAGGGGTGGTCTTCCTCGCCACTATTTTGTTTTGCACGTCGAACCGGGCGTAGAATTCGTTCAGCGCATCTGGGAGGGAGGCATCACGGTCACAAGCAGTTGCTGTATCTTGTAATTCGTGATTGCCTGGATGCCCTGCCACATGCGCCGGGTGTCTCCGCTGTCCTGGAAGTGGCCATGGATTCTCTTGGCGTGTGCGTGCTTCGCCTCTCTGATGGCACGGGACAGTTTGGCCCTTGCTGTTTTCAAAGCCGGGACAAAGCCCCCCTTCGAGCCATTGGCCAAGGTGGCCCTTAGGTATTGCCTTTCTTCTTGCTATATCCTCCCTGAAAAGGGTCGGGGACCTACAGGCTCTCTTCATGGCCCTGTCCCTCCTGGAGTTCACTCCCGGCATAGCCAGTGCCTTTCTTTACCCCAGACCGGGGTAAGTTCCTAAGGTGCCCCCCGGTTTCCCCACAACCGTGCTGCAGGCACAGTATATAGTACAATACTGCATAATTCAACACAATCAGGAGTTTGGATTAAACTTTGTGGCCACAAGCTTTGTTTTTACTGTCATATTTGTGTAATGTTTGTTGTTTTTATTCTATTATCAGTTATCTATTAATAATAATAATACTTTTCCTTTTTTGTTAAACAGGAATACATACTTAGAAAAAAAAAGGGTTTGAACAAGGACTAATACTGTAGCCACAACACCAAAGATACCATATAAAGCACTATTAAAATTTTAACCAAACACTTGACCAAAGAGTCATGGGACACACAGGAGTGAGCACCCATCATGCTTTTTCACAGAAAATACAATATTGGTCCCAAAATAGAAAAAAAAAAAAAAAACCCCATATTATTAATGAAGGTAAATTCAGAGAAAATTATTACTTTTTGCATTAAATTGTAAGCATCTTATCTTATCTCCAATGACCATGCCTATAAATAAATAAACTATAAAAAAAATTAAAACCAACAAGCCTTGCTCTGGTTGAGACACATCACACATCAGAATACACAAGACCCTTAAAACACTAAAGTGTAATGTCCTATAACATGCTGCATGGTTTATATCAGTCTAGTGGCACGAGGTCAACATTTGTCCTTCATAAATGCAATTAATATGACAAACTATACTACAGTAAGCATTGGATTCTATGTGAAACTGCTTGCAGCTGGGTTACAGCCTTCACTTCAGAACTGCAATAGCGTTATTATACTTTACACTTGTTTTTGCTTCTCATTTAAAGTGCTTTACATTTTTACACTTATAATAAAAGTATGTTGGCCAAATTAAATCAGTAATGTGGGCCAGTATGGGCTCATTGCTCATTTGTTATTTGGGTGACCCACAAAAGCAGCTCTGTGGTCCTGTGACCAGACAGAACTGATCTGGTCACCTTAGTTTACTATGTCTCCAGGGGAAAAAATAATGCTTAGGCAAAAATTCTAATTTTATCAAACTGGGTTTTTTCCTTCCTCTTGCCGTTTTTTTTTTTTTTTTTTTTTTGCTGAGAAATTTTATTCTTTTTCACTGCATGTGTATCAACTAATTTGTGACATGGGTTGTGTTGTGTTCCTCCTCTACTGCAAAAATGAATTTAACTACTGTCCTGTAATTAGTTACCTATCTAAAATAACAGGAATGGGTTACTTTGCTTCAGCCTCACAGTGCACTTTCCCAAGTGAGCTACAGATCTGTGGGTCTATTAGATACACATAGCCTATGAACTATAGCTAGTTACAGTATACAAATAAAATGTAGTTAGAAGAAATATAATGTATCAACAAAACTACAATTTATTTTATTACACACCCACTTGGCTATTTGAGGTTTTATCTAATATGTGAACACAAATAATGCAAATTGGGTGCTTCAGCCACTATAGCATAGTTCAAAATACAAAAACATTGAAAGAAACTCACATCACATATAATTACACATCCAATGACATAAGTCACTAGTTGGCCATCATTAGTTCTGTAGTTCAACAACTTTTCAGCTGGGCTAATTAGGAAACAAATAAGTGTTTTTCCGATCTAGTAAATACAACGTTTTTAAGGAGAAGCAGTGTGTGGAGAGTGGGGAGATTCAAGGAAGTAAGAGTAGATTTGGTTTTCATATGTGAATTCATAATTATAAAAATGGCAAACAGGAAACACTGAACATGGAAACATGGTTGTAAAATGTACTAAATAAAAGCACAATAATTTATTTACAACGAACAATGACACAATATAATAATAAAGGACTACCACAGAACAGGTGAGAACAATTAGGCCAAAAAAAAAAAGAAATCACTGAAAGGGGCGTAGACAGGACTGGATCGAAAACTAAAAGAAACTGGAACACATGCCATATGTTGCCATGGGAACCTGAGCATGACTGGGGGAATTTGTGACAGTAAGAGTAAAGCAAGAGCTCTATCAATTCTTAATCTTTTTTTTTTCATTTAGAGTGTAGTATCAGATGCTCTCTACTTTTTTTACTTCCGTTTGCTTTGTCCATGCTCTCACTCTCTCTCTTGCTGTCTGCCAATCACCATGTAGCTGGGCTTGTTTTTGTGTCTAAGGTTAGCCCATAATACAACTTGGCGTATCTGAGCTGGAGTATGAACTATGTATATAAATTTACTGCTACTTTTGACCTTACACCTTTAGCACAGTCCTGACTATGAGTTACAATTACTACAACATTGTCAGGGTGACTCAAAGCAGCTCAGAAAATTCCATCTATTACTTTTTTCTTTTTCCTCCCAAAAATGAATGTTGTACAAAGTGACGTTAATCTTTAGCAGTGTAGCGTCTGGGTAGGATCATTTAAACTTCATGTCCCAGGCATTCCTTTAAACCCTTAAAATCTGCATATCAATCACAGAATGGGCCCACGGTTTACACTTACATTGGGTGGTTTCATACCACAGTGTCGTACCCCCCACACCAAAAGACACAAAGCAGGATAGTCCCTGGCCTCTCTAGCTGACTTCAAAGAGAGCATTCAAGTGATAAAGTTATGTTGTATGTACTTCCTCTCTTTCATATTATATGCCAGAATATAATTCTGTATTAACACAAGTTACCCATAGAAGGCTTATGTCCGGGTATATTAATGTATTTCTGCTTTAATGCTGTCTTTTCTTTCAGGCTTAATATCAAAATGATCTCAAATTTATCTCTTCTTTATTTTCCAAACAAGGGTGCATAATATATGCAAGAATATGACTCTACTCTTTAAAGGCTTATGTCCCTGTATATTATGTATCTCTGCTTTAATGCTGTCTTTCCTTTCATGCTTAATAAAAAAAGATCTGTTCCTTAAATAATGGTGCATGTTATATGATCATGAAGTGGTTTTAATACACTCTGGGTAAAACTTTATAACTTCTCCAAACCAGCCATAAACATGTAAGCAGGCCACAAAACAAAGACAAAGAAAGTTTCTCCCTTTGAAAGTTCATGCCTGGCATTGGCCATTCCACTAAAGATGGGTGTGGCTAGGGGATCCATAAATGTCCTGAACCCCCACTAATCATGGCTCAAAAACCTTTCTTTGAGACAGGACTCAAACCCTTTGAGACAGATCTTTCGGCAAGCTTTACTTCCAAGAACTTGTCCTACTCTGATCTTCAGGAGAACCTGGCAGAACATCTAACTCCCTCCTCACGGACTCTTTAAGAATCTCCTTTTGTCTACCATATCCGGACTCTTGTTTAGCAACAAAGCCAATTCAAATAACCATTTTACCAACTATTTAAATGCGTGATTAAGCTCAAGCCCCTTTATTAAGGTGAATTAGAATTTCTTGATGATTCTCATTTAAGTTGTGGTCAATTTGAAGTTAAACTTGCCATTCCTTTTCTTCCTTTCTCTCTATTTCTTCTTTTTTCCTTCCATTCCTCCCTCTACATATTCTTTTTTTCTTTTCTTTTTATGTATGTTTGTGTAGTTTAGTTCTATGTTGCGTGGTCTCATTTATTAAACGCGCTATGTTCATAAGTGATTGTCTCTGAATGTTGCTCCAATTTCAAGGTCACTGCAATTCTTTGATCTTGCTACATCCTAAATTACTTGTACAGTATAAAGTAAAGGGGGGTCATGTCTTTCTTGGCCGGGGAGATAACCCTTCTGTAGAATTAATAAAAGATTATACTGTCTGTTTGGTGGAAAAACAGACCAAATAATTGTAACATTAATTCAATTACCATTAATTCTGAAACTTAATTTAAATATTTATGGGTAATCATAACACCTTATAATTACTCATAAATATTTCCCTTTGTAAGCTAAATTTGCTAAAGCAGTGTTATCAATTTGGATAGCTGGCAGAAACATGACTGCAACAAAACTTCGTCCACAATCTTGTGTTTTAAACCAAGGCACTGTCTCATTGTGAACAGAAAGCCAAAACAGAAGAAAATGATGTCATTAAATGTATCTTGATTAATGTGGATGTGGCCTGTGCATACAGAACACATGGCTAAAGCAGGAGTCTCATTTGGGAAAGACATATAAGGTATGACTTAATTAGACCTAATTGGATTTCGATTTCAACACTCAAAACTATACTTGTACATTTTACTAAATCATTATGTCCCTTCTGATTCCCTGTTCCCATCATGAATACCAATTATGCCACGTGTCTACGTTCAACCTTCAAGCAACTGCTCCTCTGCTCTTCACATATTTTCTTACTCGAGCTGTTGGAGATTTTGAAGCTTAACTTGTGAATTAGGACAGAATTTTACATATTTCAATGTCAGGTCTGGATAATGACTTCTTTTTAATAACGGTGCAGTGCCTCAAATAGAATACAGTTTCTAATTCATTTACTCTATGGTTGCCTATTTCCAATTATTATCACTAGCAATAATAATTAAAGCAAACTTGGTGAGGAGTAATAAGAATAAAGGCTAACAATATGGTCATTCTCATGAATTCACAATGAGTTATACTGACATAGCATTTTGCTGTCCAACATGTCTAGTCTAGTCTAGTCTATTCATAATTATATAACTTCATATATAACTAGGTATCCTAAGTTTGTAGCATTTGTATGTACAGTATGTATGTGTTGCTACAGATATCAAGGACAAATGAGAATATATCATATGTAATAATAAAGTTGTTAGAACAAACTATAGAATGTAGAAAAAAAAGGTAATCAAGACTATCTTCATAGCTATCACAGACCTATTGGTTATTCATTACATACCACTAGAAGTCCTCAAACCATACATTGCTGTAGGTTACATTAAGAGAATTGTTTAAAACTTTCAGATAGCACACTTCATATACAGTACTACCTCACCAAAACACCTCTAGTGGGATTACTCAATGTGGTAAAACTCATCCTCCAAGCATTTTCAGTAGCAACTGCACTGCAATGACACACACTGGGGTTTGTCCTAAATGGTCCCCAACAAAACTAAGAGTCCACTTGCTTTTTAAGTTCGAACTGTTTCACCACTCTAATGAAAGTTATTCTTCAATTAACCTACCACTTCAGTATTTCTGGCAGAGCATATTAATGCCTCAATAACCTCAAAGCACTGGTCACCAATCAGCAAAAGAACAGAGTTTAATATTTAAAGATTCATTTGTCACCTCTTGAAAAAAAAAAGTCATTATGCTTTTATTTGCTAATTTGTTTTTAATGATATCATTATACAATTTACAAATTTTCTTTTTGGATGAAATTAGGAAACAGCACAGCAAAACACTGAAACACACACACACACACACATGCAGAAATTTTATTTAGAGTTCTTTCTGTGTTTTTTTTCCCTGCTTATAAATAATCAGCATTTTTGTTCCTGCATGATTTCCTTCAAGGTCTCTTCAAGGTTTCTAACTTATGTTCTTTCAGGCATTTATTTTTGCTTGGCATGTTAGAATCTGGCTTTCTTATTAGGAATAAAATAAAAAGTGTAATTTATATTTAATATCCGGATTTCAGTAAAACTGCTCTGTGATAATGTCCATTGTCAAAATATAGAAATATAGAATTTTATTATACTGAATTATAATGTGCTAATATTCCATTGCAAAATGATATACTGTACAGTGTGTTTGTGTAACCCATCCATTATGGTTGCACAAGCCAGTGCACTCTTAGTGCCGGTCCCAAGCCGGTATAAATAGGAAGGGTTGCGTTAGGAAGGGCATCCAGCGTAAAACATGTGCCAAATCAAATATGCAGATCACAAGCCAAGATTTTCATACTGGATCGGTTGATGCCTGGGTTACCAACAACTACCACAGGTATTGTTAGCCAACAGGGTACCGGTGAAAACTGTTCCACTGATGGCCGAAGGAGGAGAAGGAGAGGGGGAAGACATCTAGCGAGACAGCAGAATGAAGAGAAGTGTAGGAGAGTGGAGGTTAGGGTTGGTACTTTAAATGTTGGTACTATGACTGGTAAAGGCAGAGAGTTTCTTTCTTCTCAAACATTGTTGCCTAAACCAGAAATCTATAGACAAGTATGGTGCATGTGAAATACAACATGGCAAACATGGCATCCAGTATGTTAATACTTCACAAAAGATTTTACTATGAATTAATCAATGCATAAAGCTCAAGGGGTATAATTGAAATGGATTTAACAGGCACGCTGTATATAACGTTCAGTGAAAACTTTTTTTCCATTGTGTGGCCTTAATGCTCTGAACAAGCCCTGCTTGTCAGGGTTCTGTATCAGCCTGACAGACTGAGTAATGGCAGGGTGGTAACCTCTAATCATCCCACTTAAATACTCCATGTGATAGATGTAGTGGATATCACACAATAATCATTTACATTGATACCATGTTCTCTACTATTGAAAAAAAAACCTTTTCTAAGCCTATTTATCAGCTTGCATTTATTGGCTTGAATAATTTTTTATCAAGGTGCACAAGCTGCACATATCATCACAGAGAATTCTAAACTTAATTATATTCAACTAAACAGGGTTAGGAATTTTAGCTATTATATAAATGCACTAACATGGATTACAAATTCTGGAATTCATAGTCTGCTTTTTTGTTTTTTTCTATTAAAACGTATTCAATAAAAGCCTTGAATTCTTATAATACAATATTAACATAATTGGCAAATTTAATAGCCATCCAAGTATGCTGTGTCTGTGCTGTTTTCAGTTTTTTCACTACCCATTCAGCTAACCTGTCTTCCCCTCCTCCGCCACTGCCCTCTCCAGCTGCACCTCCTGTAAGGCCTGTCCCTCGGTCCACTTGTTCTGTCTCATCCACACTTGCTTTTGATGTTAGCAAAAACATTGTGTTGGTTCCTCCTTTCCGAGAAAGTGAAGTAGACACATTTACATTTACATTTGCAGCATTTAGCAGACGCCCTTGTCCAGAGTGACGTACAAAAGTGCTTTGAGTCTCTAGCAATAAATAAATCTACACTGGTACGCTAGATTACAAACTTAATATAAATCAGACTATAACTCTTAATTTTTACAAAGCAACTTGGAAAGTGCTAATTTAAGTGTTTCAGTAAGAGGTCGCTTGAAGCTGTACGGACATCTAGGGGAAGCTTATTCCACCACCTCAGTGCAAGAACAAACAAAAATTTGAAGTATACTTAACTCTCATTCTGAGGAAAGGTGGTACCAGTTGATCAGTGCTGGAGGATCTCAGACAGTGTGGTGCAGTGCGAGGTGTCCGAGGTCATATGGTGCTGGTCCATTTTTGGACATGTAGGCAAGCATCAGTGTTTTAAATCTGATACGTGCAGCTACTGGAAACTTAATAAGGGAACGCAACAGTGGGGTGGTGTGGGGGAACTTTGACAGATTGATCACAAGTCATGCAGCTGCGTTTTGGATCATTTGCAGCAGACGAATACCCAAGGTTGCGAGCAGTGGCTGAAAGGGAGAGCAGAGAGTCATATTGAAAAGTTATATTGAGATCTTGACCTGGAGATGAATCACCTGGGATGAACAGCAGTTCTGTTTTTCTGGGAGTTAAGTTTTAATTGATGAGCACTCATCCAAAAAGATATGTCTGTCAAGCATGCCGAACTCTGAGCGGAAGCTGTGGTATACAGGGAGGAAAAGAAAAGATGAGTTGAATGTCATTTGCATAGCAGAAAACACATGTGAGGATATGACTTTTACCAATGGAGTGGGTATAGATGGAGAACAGGAGGGGCCCAAGTACCGAGCCTTGTGGGACACCAGTGGTGAGTCTGCACAGGGCAGATGTGAATCCACTCCATGTTACCCAGTATGAGCTACTTTCCAGGTAGGAAGCAAACCATTCCCATTCTGTTCTGCGGATACTGAGGCTCCTGAGGGTAGACAAGGGTGTCTTCTGGTTGACTGTGTTGAATGCTGCTTAAAGGTCCAGGAAGATAAGTACAGATGACAGCTTGGCTGATCAAGTAGAATGCAGTTTCTCAGAAATGGCCAAACAGACTGTCTCTGTGGAATGTGCCGCTTTAAAACCAGACTGGTTTGGATCATTGGGTTGTTCTGTGAGAGATAGACAGTCAGTTGGTTGAAAACAGTGTGTTCCAGAGATTTAGAAAGAAAGGAGAGAAATGATATCGGTCTGTAAGTAGACACTTATTTCTGTGTTTTTGAGCGTATAGATATAGCCTTAAATTGGCCTAAAGATGTGTGGTATTTCTTGCTTGAGCTTATTGGAAAAGTTCAGGAAGTGTGCTCTTCATTGTCCTTGGAGGATAGCTTACAGTATGAGGCAGTTAAATCATCTATACTCTGTGCTTATGAGTTGGTCCCTGAAGCCTACAGACAAAGGTTTAGGAATCTTAGAAAACTTCCTTTACAAAAATTTGTAGAGTTTGCCCGATAGAAAGAAACCTTGTTGGACAAGTGGTGTGCTTTTAGTAAAACTTATTATTACGACTCCTTGAGGGAGCTTTTTTTGCTAGAGGAATTTAAGAGTTGTCTACCTGATTGTGTTGTTTCCTATGTTTCAGAAGCTGCTGTACTTGCAGATGAGTTTGAACTCATAAGAATGTGTTTAAGCAGACTAAAGTAGAACCCTATGTAACCACTGATCAGGTCAAATTCCCTTCCTAGCTTCATTGGTTGTTTTTACTGTCATAAGCCTGACATGTAAATGGAAATTGTGCAAGTTTAAAGCAGAAGCAAGATAGGCAAAAACAAGGTTTAGATTGTGGTACCTTCAGTTTATAGGCAAGGAGTACTGCAGGTAGCCCATGATTGTCCTTGGTCAGGACACTTAGGCATCACAAAAGGGTTCAGAAAATGTTTTTTGAATTGTATACAGTTGTTTTGTTTTGTTTTTGCAAACAAGTTTGCTTTTTGGGTGGGTATGTTGGGTGTCTGTGCTGTTTTCTGTTTATTTCTTTTTCCCTCTTTTGTTGGCTCTGTTTTTGGCTCTCTAATGTAATCTAGATGGAGTCACCTGTTAATTTTGGTAGGGGCCTGTGGGAAAAAGGGATCAATGAAGAGCAAGAGCCTGACCAGAGTGGGTGAAGTCTACAGCCTAAAGCCCTTTTGGGGAGAAAAGAAGAGGAGGTAGAGAACTGTTTGCTAGTTGCCCTGTCATACTAGCTCACCTGGTTTGAGAGCAGGTAAGAGTGTATGTGTATGTGTGTGTGTGTGTGTGTGTGTGTGTGTGTGTGTGTGTGTGTGTGTGTGCACCTACATTCCAACATGTAGGAATCACCATTGTTTAGACACAATAGGTTAGAGGGCATTGTATTTGTCTGATATCGTTGCCTAGTGTAGTCAGCTAGTTTGTTGCTGTTTGTTAGTCAGGTTAGTAGTTTTTTTAATTTATTTTCTTTTTATTGCTTTAGCAATGTCCATGTTCTTTTGCCTGTGTGAGTCTAGTGGTCTTGTCACCTTTAAACAGCATGTATTACCATTTTTATTACCATTACACTTGACCATTAGATGTAATAACTACTCTTATCTCTTGTCCTATTTTTGCCCAAACAACCTGCAACAACTAAATGGTTATTGTTCCTAAATTCCCCTAGGCCTAGCCAAGGTGGGAACGTAAGAGCTGTTTATACATAGTTGAACTAAATTGAAAATACATGAACTCTTGTTTGATTTGCATATAATTGAATTGAACAGACTATAACAGACCCTCAGAGCAATCGCTCACCAATAGCAATCCCGTTGCTTAGGTTATTCACTAATTTTAACTCTTCAATTTAAACATTCTGTTAGTAACAACAGGCAAAAAAATTCATTCTACTGTATGTGTCTACTCAAAATAATGGAATAAAGTCTGCAAATATGTAATCATATTTATTAAATATAGAAAAAAAATTCCTTAAATGCAGTAACAAATGATGTGTTCCTAATCGATTACTGAAACTACATTTTCCTTTATCTATTCCCCATCAAAAATTTTCAGATTTAAACCCTTTGTGATGTAGATCATCTCCAGGTTACGTATGTAACCATGGTTCCCCAAGGGAACAAGACGTTGCATCAACAACGGTTATTAAACTCTTTCGTTTTTGTCCACGCTCTGAATCATGTGTGTAATCAGTCCAATGGAAAGCGCGGCGTCACCGCCGGGGTGACGTCACGACCAGGAGGCTATAAAAAGCACATGGAGTGAAGCCAGCACTAGCTTTTGAAAAGGGAAGGAAGTGCTGCAGGGATGCCAGCAGTGTGGCATGGAGACATACATAACATGGAGTTCCCTTCAGGAACTTAAGCTGTGTCAACAACGCTTTAGGAACAAGTGTCCAATAATGCCAGACTGACCAGTCCATAGCTAGTGTGGAAGAGCACAGCTAGGTCGAAGAACAGAGGGGCCAGGAGTGGCACTGAGGTCGAGGTTATAAAACCTGACAAAGGTCAACGGGGTGGAACAGCCAACAGCGTTGCAAATGTCTTAGAGAGAAACTTCAGAGGACCCAGCCTTAGGGGCTGCCACACTCCTACAAAGAAGGCCTGAAGATCCCCCATTTTCTTGAAAGAAAAAATAACTTCCAAGGTACCTCTGCCAACAGCTTGAGAGGAGGATTTGAAAGGGCCTTCAAAACAATAGCCAAGTCCCATGCAGGCACTCTAGGTCCAACAGAGCCTCACCAGCGGGTCTCTACTCAGTGACTGCCCCGCATGGGGGCATGATATTCAGCAATAGCAGATGCATAGACTTTTGGGTGGAAGAAGCCAACCCTTTGACAAACTGTTTCTGAGTAATTCTAGCACTAGGCCAACCGGTCAGTTAACTGGATCCAATTGGTGCAGATTGTAAAATGCCCCTTTAGGGGCCACAGCCAGAGTCTCCACAGCTCTTGGCAGGGGTGGACTATTGTGCTCCCTGCCAGAGAGAGAAGATCTCCCCTGAAAGGAATCTCCCAGGGAGGGTGTTTGAGAAGGACTACCAGGTCTGCAAACAATGGTCTGACCTTTGGTTCACCAGGAGGAGGTGAACTCTCTTCAGAACTCCCAGGAGCAGCAGGACAGGAGGGAAGGCGTACAGGCACTGCCTCGGCCGTGCCTGTGCTATGGCATCCAGCCATAGAGTGGCTTAGGGTGTAAGGGAGAATCAGAGGGGACAATGTGACGTCTCTTGAGTTGCAAACAGGTCCACTTGAGCTCTTGAAAAATCTTTCCAGATCTGCTCCACCACATGGGGTGAAATCACCATTCTCCGGGCCTCAGCCCGAGAGCAGCTTCTCCTAGGCCCACAGGATCTGACATGCCAGCTTGTAGAGGGGGTGCGAACACAGACCTCCATGGTGGTTGATATAGGAGACCACAGAGGTGTTGTCCAAACGGACCAGCACATAATGGCCTCTGATGTCCGGAAGGAAATGCTTCAGAGCTAGAAGCACGACCAGCATCTCTTGGCAATTGATATGCCACAGCAGATGGGGCCCTCCCCAAAGACCTTGGGCGGAGCAGCCTCTCATGACCATCCATTGTTAGCATTAGGCGATGACTCGGAACTCCCAGCACGGGGCCCTGAGACAGGAACCAGGGATCTTTCCACACATCTAAGGCATGTAGGGCTCGCTGTGTGATTGTATGATGACCTTAATTGTATAGCGTGGATTGCCCCCTCTCTAAAAGAACCCTTGGGTCCTGAACCACCAATTAACCTCCTGGAGTCTGAGGGTGTTTTTGGCCCCTTGAGAGATTTTGACATGCTCTTACATTTGGTTCTTTTTAGTTGCTTTTAAAATATATTATTGACAGAAGACTTATTACACTGTATTCAGCACAAACTGGGCTACCATAATATGTAAACAACTTATATGTGTGTGTTTGTATTTTTGACAAAGAGGCGTCGACATGCTGTGACTGACAGCTTTGTAGACAATGGCTCGCATAATGACCTGTCGATTACATAATGGGTGAGAAGTACAGTACTACAAGAAAGAATGTGTTTCCTTTGTGGTTTATTTAAAATACACATTAGCAGGGACAGCATTAAAAAGGGAATTGTGTAACAATAAAACAATACAGTGCAGTATGTATAAAAAATAAAGAGTGCAACAAAAACAATAACACAATACACTACAGTAGGGTTCCTCAAACTCAGCCTGTAGGGCTACAATACTATGCATTAAATAAATAGATATATAAAAACAAGAGTGCAACAATAACAATACACTACAATACTATGCATTAAATAAAAATAAATAAATAAATAAATAAATAAATAAATAAATAAATAAATAAAAAAAAAAAAAAAAGAGTGCAACAAAAACAATAACACAACACTATGCAAAATCCCTGTGCCACTCTTGAAAGCAGTTCCTGTTCAGCTGAAGACACAGGTAAACATCACATGCCAGGCATTTCCATGGTGTTTTGTGGTGCTTACCATGCAATGTTTTGCAACGTACACAGCTCTTGTGGCCAGCAGTGGCAACATTTCCAGAGGACAGTTCAGCTCCTGGAACTGGTACATGATCAGAGTTGGTCCGTTTTGGCACTACTTTCTGTATAACGCTACAAAGTTCGGCAATAAGTTGTTCCATAAATTCTTTATGGGACACGTCACCATACAGTTCTTTATGCACAATGAAACTGTTGGTGGCAGCGATGTCCAAGAAGTGTAGAAAAATCTATCGGTACCACTTCATTGTTTTGTGCTGTGCTGTGTAGTATTGTAACAGTTGATCAGACAGGTCAATGCCCCCCATGTGCTGGTTGTATGCAGTTACAAGTGCAGTGCATGGAAATGTCTTTGTTTCCCATTTACCTTGTAATTTTACCCTCCCCTCAAAGTGTCTCCTGTATATGCAGAATGAATAGTGGAACACAATGAGACCTCTCGTGTGTCCATCCACTTTACAAATACAAGAGGCCCATCCTGAATCCACCTGATGGATCCCCTAGGAGAGTTTTTAGAGAGAGAGTTATCTGCATTTCGAGGGCAATCTTTCCTGTTCTCTCTGTACGTCCCACATGCACCAAACTGCATGGATAGCAAGTCTTTTAACAGCTTTGGATTTGTGTAAAAATTGTCCATATACACATGGTACCCAGAGCCTAAAACTTTACCATCCAAAAGAGAGGTCACAGCATCATATGCAGGTCTTACGGATTGTGTCCATAAGCGGTTTCACTCTGAACAGACGGTCATGTTCAGATGTGCCCCTATTTCTGTCGTTTTCTTTGTCTGCATCTGGGTGACTCATGTGTACATTCCACGAAATTGTCCTGTATCTGTCCCTTGACATAATTGTTGCTGGAAAGGGAACTGTGAAAATACTGCTCTGTCTCCAGTAGTCTATGATGGAGGGCAACTTTACCATTGCCATGTAAAATAAGAGCCCAACGTAGCGGTACATCTCACTCACGGTTACATCTCTCCATTTGTATTTGCGTCCCTTGGCTATTGACTTGGAAGCTTGAGCATTTGTGTTGTGGCACAGAGTTGACACAACAGTCTCAGAGAAAAACAGTTTAATAGACACAATGGAGAATGAGAGTCAGAAGACCTCAGTTGAGGTCCAGGTTCACGTGCGGGCAGGAATCGCAGAGTCTGTGGAACTGTGTCATTATCGGTCTGATCCTTCCATGACATGGTGGACTGTCTGTGTGCCGCCTTTGCCTTTTTTGGAGCAGGTGTTTGATCACATCTGTTTATGAAACACACACACAGACACATTAATATCACTAATTGTGTCATTGATAAAGTTGTTTGCATATGTCATACAATGCGATAATGATTCAAACTAAATATAATTTAAGAAAATATAAAATATGTACTTACTCAGGATGATTCTCGGTCGAACTCAAAATGGAGCGACGCCTGCGTGGCCTGGTGCAAGTTTCCAGTGAAGGCAGGGGTGATGCAGCCACATTCCTAAAAATAAACAAACAATATATTTTTAGGATGATGAATAAACTTAAACAATATATATTTGTTAGCATGCATTGTATAGGGCTATTTGTTGATGGGCAATAGGACAGATAAATGTTTGTTGATGGGCCATAGACCATAATGCATCTCAGACATTTATACCATCACCATTTACAGCTGAGCTAATAATATTTTCATTGATAAAGTTGTTGCATATGTCATACAATGCAATAATGATTCAAACTAAATATAATTTAAGAAAATATAAAATATGTACTTACTCTCACTTACTCTTGAGATTCTCAGTCGAACTCAAAATGGAGCGACACCTGCGTGGCCTGGTGCAAGTTTCCAGTTAAGGCAAGGGTGATGCAGCCACATTCCTAAAAATAATCAAACAATATATTTTTCAGTATTTTTGATGAATACACTTGAACTATATATATTTGTTAGCATGCATTGTACATATAGCATTTACACCACAGCATTCCGGAACATCTCTGCTAGCTAACACTACATAACAACCTTTCAGGATGATAAGTGACACTAACCAAAACTAAACTGAGGCTAAAATATAACTTTATATGACGTCAACGATATTTAGGGCATACAATTACAAACAGTTAATGTTACAAATGAGCAGATATTGGCGTATTTTTGTTGTAACATTGAGTTTTATATGATCAGAATGTAAGACTTAATAACTTACTCATCATAGCAACTTGCTGGAAAGTCCTCGAATTGGTCGATTCGCTCTTCAAAATGCAAACGCTTTTCGTCGGAATCGCAATCTTCTTCGGATGAAAAGGTAAATTCTTCACCACTGTCCAAAACCATCTGAAGAGGTTCCTCACCGGTGTTGCGTGTCATCGTTCAAACGCAGCTGAATGTGTAATAATCTCAGTGGAATCACATTGTTTTTTTTCACATTGTTGAGTGACACGCCACTGTCCGGGGGGCGTGTCACTCAACATGTGAACTGTTTTACCTGTGAATAGCGGGGGGGCGTGTCGGTCGCAGCTCATTATCAGATAATGACCTGAGGTGGAAAATCTGTGCCTCTACTTGGTTTCACATGATTTATATTCATTAGAAACATATGTTTTTTATTTCACCGACTTATTCTAAAACTACACACTTTAAGCTGTCTAAAGATATTTTTTTTCCCGTGTGTCAGCTATTGGCCGAGTTTCTAAACGAAGATCACGCAGACAAAGGCGACAGATGGCGCACCCTGAATATTTTATTCATTAAAAAATACAACGTTTTGTTTATATAGTGAGCATACACAAATGAAAGTAGACCCTTTACAGATTTAAATGATGTATTACTTTGACATGTTTGATTAAATATGACCGAGCAGTTTAAGCTCTTTTTGCTGGTGTCTGAAAAAAAGCACGTTTGGGCGCCGGCGGCAATTTAGACTCCAGAGGGTTAAGGAGTCTCATGTGCAGGAGGCCAAGTGGAACTACATTGGACGCTGCTGCCATCAGCCCTAGCAGTCTGAGTGACTGGCCTTCACCCTCCTGACGCCCATAAGAATAGACACAATGCAGGCAAGAGACAACTGTGCATGCATAAGGGTTGAATCCCACACAACGCCTAAGTAAGTGGCTCTCTGTAGGGGAAAAAGCAAATACTTTTTGGCGTTTATCCGTGACCCCAATTCCATCATGTGAGCTAGAATAAAATCTCGATGCCGGACTGCTAAATGCTCTGATTGAGCTAAATTCAACCAACAGTTGATATACTTTAGGATGTGGACTCCCTGAAGTCTTGAGAGGGCAAGACTGAAAGGAAGGACTGATATTGGTAAGCTTTGGCCCAGAATGCAAACCTCAGGAACTTCCTGTGAGAAGGAAGGATAGATACATTAATTTATGCACCCTTTAGATCTACCATGACACACCTGAGAGGCGGCGAGTCCTCCAGGTCCACTATGGTACCAGGCCGAAACTAAGCCGGGACACACGCTGGAGCTTGTTGTGCCCTAAAGCACTGAGCATGGCAGGGTAATAGACTAGCTCCTTGAGGGCCCAAGGGCAGGACAGGCAAAGTACAATGAGGTGCACAGTGCCCCTTCCTGGTGAAATCCTCAGAACATCCCGTGATTTCTTGTTTGAAGCTTTTTTATTGAAAAATGACCTTAGATCCATAATTTCTCAGAACTTCGGCCAAGAGCGGTTCTGTTTCTGAACCTCCCGGTGTCAGGAGGTGCTGGGTTAATATTGGGGCTGTGCCATCCGAGCAGCCCCACGAGAGCAACATGGGAGGAACCACTGGAACTGCAGCAACTGTTTCTTGGCCTCCTGAAACTTGTCAACGATCGTATTCACCGAAGGTCCTAAATAGGCCAGGCAGCACTAGCAGAACAGCCCTAAGCCTGTCCAAAATATATGACAGGGTGAGCTATAGGTGCCTCTTAGCAGACACGAGGGTGTCCATAGACTGGTCAATTGCCCCAGTGGTCTCTTTAGTGCCGCTCATTGCGAGGTCTGCTGCAGGTTGGAGCGCATGGACCTCCTGACCCCCCGAGATCTCCCCTATGTCCAGCTCTTGCTGCAGGTCAGCCTGAGAGATAGCTAGCCAGCATTTCTTCAACCCAGGACACCGACCTGTAACCACAATCTTTCAGTCCGATGATATTCGAGGGATACTCTGGAACTGTAGATGTGGGCTGAAAACAGCTTACCCCAGGACCTGGACACCTGAGTGTGTAGGTCTGAAAAAAATAGCAGCCTATCAAGAGTGTGGAGGTTGTGACGTGGGATGCTGATTGACCTGCCAGTCTATATCAAGTTTGGCTACGGCCTGAGTCACCACCTCAATTAACTCCTCGTAACAGATATATTCATTGACACCACCAACCCAAACCCTGAACCCTACTGAGAAAGAGAGGTGGAGCTAAAAGCTTTCGCCACAGGGAGATGAGAGCGCTGGACCCGGCAGGTGAGGAAGGAGAAAGGAACAAGCCTGTCTTCAGATCCTCTGCCAGGTCTATCTGCAACCCCCAAGAACTAGCACACCACTCTGCCTCAGCTAAAGTGGGGCCAAAACCACGATAAGCGGGGGGCAAATCGGGAGCAGAGCACTAGACTGCTAGAGTGCGCGAGCACACTCTGCGCAATCAGCTCCCTTGAGAACCGACCTAGCAACTCCACTCCCAAGTAAGCAACAGACAGGCTGTGTGTATCCCCCTGCAGTGTTTTCTCTCACTGCTTGCTTTTATTTTTCTTATATTATATAGGACATGTACCATTTACCATATAGACAAACACACATAGAACGTTTTCTAGACAAATAAGCTAGTGTCGGATTCACTCCATGTGCTTTTTATAGCTTCCTGGTTGTGACATCACGCCCCCGGTGATGCCACACTTTCCATTGGGCTGATTACACACGATTTACAGCGTGGACAACGCAGAAGCATTCCCAATGCGTTGTTGATGTAGCTTGAGTTCCTGAATGGGAAATGCAATAGTGTGTGTTCAGTAGTTACAAATGCTGGGATGAAAAGCAAAACAGATCCAAAAGAATTTACAAAAGAATTTACAAAAAGAATTTGTAGGTAACGTAAATTTACCTACGTTAGTGTTGATTAGTATCACATAAAAAGCATCACTTAGAACATAATGGAGCTCACTCAAGATGCTCAGTCCCCCTACCTTAGTCTATTTCTTAGTTATACTGTGGTGCAAATAATTATTTGGTCCCCTGCTGATTGTAAATTTCCCCCCTTTCAAAAAAGATTAACAGTGTAGAATTTTTATGTTAGGTTTATTTTAACAAAAAAAAAAAAAGGATTTATATATATATATATAAAAAAAATATTATATACACATTTTGTATTTGATTTAGATAAATAAGTATTTGATCCCCCACCAACCAGAAAAAATTCTGACTCCCACAGACCCAAATTAGTCCTGTTCCTTTAACCTGTTAACCTTTGGCACAGATTTTGGGACTTACAGCTGAAAATGCCCTACCTAAATTTAAATGTTAACAGTAAAAGTGGGCTACATACACATTTTAAATAGCTTTAAAAAGAAGACACTTTGAGCTTTACTGTCCATTACTCAAAGTTATGAGAAAGATATTGCTCAAAAAGATAATAATTTATAGAAAGTTATAGATGATAAAGTACCGTAAAAATCCTGGTTTTTCTTCATATATAAATACAGAAAATCAGCCCTGGAGCGATCCAGAAAAGTAATGTTAAAAGCCACATGTCTCATGAGTTTATATTTTCAATTGAATGAAGATATCATGAAAAATTAGATTCCTACAAACTTTTATCTGAGACTATGTCTGGTTCACCCCTCCCCGCCCCACCCTGCCCGACCCAGCCCAGTCCAAATTTTAGGACTCACAGCAGAAATGCCCTACCTAACTTTGAATGTTAACAGTTCCTGAGAAAAATGTGCTACATACACAATTTAGATATATTTGGAAAGAAGACACTTTGAGTTTAGATGATGATATTGCTTAAAAAAGATATTAAGTTATAGATGATGAAGTGCCATTGATATACATTTCCTGCAGTGAACATTATTTCTATTTCATAAAAAAAAAAAAAAAAAAAAAACACGAAATCAGTCCTGGAGCAATCCAGAAAAGTACTGGGTTGAAAGCCAAATGTCTCATGAGTTTATATTTCACATTTTATGAAGATTTACATGACAAATGAGATTCCTACAAACATTTATATGAGACTATGTCTGATCCTTTTCTCCCTCCCCCTGTTTGAGAGCCACCTGCTAAACTCAGGTGGCCATTCATACTCTATTATACTCTATTCAGTCTGCATAGAAATTAATAGCTGACCATCAAAGGCTTTTGTTGTACTTGTTTGACTATTAATATTGAGTTGGCATTCATATTGATGGCCAGGTAGCCAGACAAGCTATTGCTTTACAGTCATGTTTGATGTCCGACCATTCCAATCTTAACAATGCACAAGCACACACACACACACACACACACACACACACACACACACACACACACACACACACACACATTTACTTTTTTTGAGCATTTCTCTTATAAAAACAAACAGGCAAAACATCTATAACATCTCCATGCAGATCTTCATGTTTTGTTGTTACTCCGCCACCAAGAATAATTTCCACATCGCTGCTTTGTGCAAATCTCAAATAAAAATTTTTTGACTGTCCATTTTTTTTTGTTTTCTTTTTTGTAAACAAAGCCCATTTAGCACGAGCTATAAACAGCTGTTTGTGCCAAACTGAGAGCTGCATCACTTCCTGGTTTGTGTGCACATGTGCTGCTTCGACTAGTAATAGTTTGTAAAGAGTATTTAAACTAAGACTCACACATGTGGGGAATAAAATCCTCCTATATATCATTATATTCCTGCACTTATTGGATACATTTTCCATCAATTATTTTGTTTTCATAATGCTACTGGCTGGAAATAAAAGGTTTGAAATGATAGGTGGTGCATAATAAAAACATCATGACACCTGCCTATAGAGAGGAGACACAAACGAAGATTCCACCTCTTTTACTTTTTAATATTTTTTTTTTGTTTGTGGTCTCATTTGTTTTGTAACACTATATTCTACCAGCCATATTTTTCTTTACCAGCAAGATGTCGTTTTTTATGCGAAAGTTATTTAGAAACATATACACACAAACACCAGCCGAAGTTCTGTGACATAAACAAAAGAATAATCATCTAAATTACAAAACTATTGTTTGGTTGGAGGAAAAATGCTTTCAGGCATGTTGTTCAGTTGAGTTCGGTGGCTGAGAAGTGCAAAACACATTAACAAATCAGAAAACAAATTAACAAATTAGAAAACACTAACAAATCCGAAAACAAAATAACAAATGCAAAAACAAAATAACAAATCCAAAAACAAAATAACAAATCCGAAAACACAATGACAATTCAGACAAAACAAAAAAGGTTGATATAGTTTGTGAACGGAACACATTGATCAATCATTGAACGAGACACCTGTCATTCAAGATATACAGGAAGTATGAAATCATAACTTTGTTTCTTGTACATGGTTAAAGTTTACTTTAAACTATTTTTATTTTGATTAGTTCACCTTTAATATAAGAAAATAACAGAAGTAAACATTGGCAAACAAGGAGAAACTGGAATAATTTCAAAGCTACTTTGAGGAAGGACATTCATATGCAGTGATGTTGGAGATGCTGCAGTACATCATGACACTTTTACACAGACGTTCCAAATTTCTTCTGCCGCAGACTGTTATTTCAGACGCTTTATGGTCTGAACCATATGAACAATAACAAAGATGACTTTCTTGTTAATAATATACTTCTGATGGGAAAATTTTATATACAGAAATCGAAATACTTGAAAGTGAAACCAACGTTTTTTGCATTTTATAATAAGTATATTTCTTTCACAAAAACCTTTAAAGTAATCAAAAACTCCTGAAATTTAAAAAAATATGATTTACAGAATAACCAATAGCCCTGTTTATTTTTATCCTTTTTTATTTAATTCTATTATTATTATTATTATTATTATTATTATTATTATTATTATTATTATTATTATTATATATTCTATTTATTTATCTATTTTTTTTACTCTTTCCCCTAAATATGTATATATTTGTATTTTCATGCACCTGTTCTGTGTATTGTATTTTAAATTGTACTTGTTATTGCCATGTTGTTTGTATATGTCTAATTAGTTAATAAAAAAAAATAAAAAAATAAAACAAAAAGACTGTTGTACTTCCTGTAAAGCTTAAATGACAGGTGTCTTGTCCAATGATCGGTAAGTGTTTTATTCACAAACTATACCTACCTTTTCCGATTTGTCTAAATTGTCGTTGTGTTTTCGGATATGTTAACGTGTTTTCGGATTTGTTCATTTGTTTTTGCATTAGTTAATTTGTGTTTGTGACTTGTTATTACAATAATAATGTATGAAGTGCATTTTTTATGCATGTTGTTTGTGTGTCTTTAGTATGATGTTTAGTAAGTCATGGTTACTTTTCTCCCTTTTTATTTAATCTATTGCAAAACACTAACACTTGTGCTGGGCTCATAAATAAGGGGTTAAGAAAGTAATCCTAATACCAACTCATGTGTATAAAAGACACCATTTTATTTATTTATTTTTTTATTTAACCTTTATTTTAGATTAATCTTTTCTATTCAAACCTCTCCAACACCATGACCTAAAAACATACAGCCTAGGCAAAAACCTGATGGTCTTGTAGCCCATTCTATCCTTGTGCAGGTCTACAATGGTGCTCCTGATGTCCTTTGACAGCTTGTTGGTCTTTCCAAAAGTGGTGGAGAGGTTTGAATGGAAGACATTGATTATGTAACTGGTGTGTTTTAAACACATAAAGAGTTGATATTAGAAGTAATTTCTTACTAAAGGACTAATTTGAGTCAGAATTCTTGCTAATTTGGCATTTATTTCACTCAATCATATTATTTTTGTATAACCTTTCTTTAATGTTTCTTATGGATTTTTCTGTCTGTCTCTGTAAAAATAAACCTACCATAAAAAGTCTAGACTGTTCATTTCTTTGTAATTGGGTAAACACACAAAATCAGCAGGGGATGAACTGTACTAAGTTACCTAAGTTCTACTAAAATAAATTGCCACAGTATGTGCTTTGTGCCAATGTGCTCAGTTAGTTAATGTTTTGCTGTAAAATAGATTGACAGACAGATAGAAAGACAGATATAGGTAAACAATTCATAACCATTATTTTCTTTAATTAAATAATACAATACATAATTATTAATATTTTTACAAGTAGAATCTTATTTAGTTACATTAGCAAAGCTAACCAGACAGACATGTCTCTTAACTGACAGCATCACTCAAAAAGACAAACATTGGTTCCAATTTCCACACCCTCCAGAAGTTTTTTTTGTGCTGCAGAATTAACGATTTCAGCCGTGCTGCAGGTCATCCATACAAGTGTATTGTAAAAACTGGTGCATCCTTTGTACAATAATATGAAGATTTATTTTGCCCATTTGTATAGCATGGGTATGTTTGTTCCATTGTTCCATTTTCCATTGTTAACAGTGAAACTAATATTCTTTAAAACCATTTTTTAAGTCCAAGTCAAAAGGTAAGAATTAACCCCTTTTAGTAGAGTGGGGAAATTGACACTTCACAGACATTTCTTCTTGATGGTGCTATATTTAGTCTCCTTCACAGAGAATTTCTGTCTGGTAAAAGAAGAGCCACTTTTTTTTTATTGATTCCTCTTGGACTGTATATGAAGCTCATTTTTGGGTCAGGTCAGTAAATGATATGGTCAGCTCAGGAAAAAAAATCACTGTGAACTTCTAATGTCCTGCTAACCCTACAACCTTACTCAATTGTGTTTTTAACTTGTGGAAAAGACAGGCTGCAGTTTTTTTCTGTCTGGGGTCTGTCAGATATACCTGGTCCTTGCAGACAAACCCAATAACACCATATAACCCTCTACTGAATTGTATGCTTCACCAGTTTGGCTGTGAGTTAATCCTGGTTTAGCGATTTCAGGATGCAAATGTTGCACATTCCACTTCTAATCATGGATGAAAATTGTTATACTTTATATCACCCAGTATATATGCACATCAGTATTGCCATTTTATCCATTAATTGAGGAAATACCACAGGACTCAAAGCAAACTGAATTGAAAATGTGTTTGGGTTGTGGTGAAATGGGAATCTGGCACTATCCCTTGAAAATCCAGTGCTTTCATTGAGGTATTGTGGCCCCTGTGTGTGCCGAAAGGCACACACGGGCATTTGGGGAAGCAAATACAACAAACAACCTTGTATATGCCTAGCCAATAAAATTGGCACATAATGCAACAGTGACTTCTAAAGTCTGAGGTGACAAACCTCAGAGGTGTGAACTTTACTAATGGAGGGCTGGGGGAAGATAGAGCTGCACGTAGAAATAGTTTTCTAAATGTCTGGAGGAGGGTGCCATGTAAGTTTCCATGTAAGTCTGAGCATAATGTTAAATCAATTCTGGCCAGAAGAACCATATTCATTTAGTCATTAATTATTTTAATTATCTTCAGTAACTTAATTCTGGCTATGGTGTATTCAGACCTTATCCAATGCAACACAAAGCAGGAGTAGCCTGCATCCTGAATAAGGACACCTGGATCACATACATTAACAAACTTATTCACACCTATGGGATACTAAGAATATCCACTTCATCAACTGCGATGTTTTAAGGAGGGTCGGAAACCAAGGAACGAACGGTTACTGTATTATGCCATTGCCCTGGCCAGAAAAGACACAATTATTGCAAGACTATTATTGCAGAGTCTACAGGGTATTGTGGCTAAAACAGCAGAAACCAAAGCTTCAGAAGCTGATTTTTGAAGCTTCTTTGGTCATTCCATCTGCCACTCTTATTTTTTCAACAGACCACATAGACAAAGCTTTTGAAACCACCTATACACGTACATAAAATTTGCAGGGCGATACTGCCCCAAAACAATTCGCAGAAGGCTGCCAGAATAAATGCACACCTGTGGAAATGATGTATGCAAGTGGTTACAGGAGATGCAATTATAATGCCAGGTGTGAACAGCTATTAGTCTTAGATGTTCAGATCACATGAGATGGATGTTACTCCCAGGTGTGGACAGGGCCAAAGGCACACAAGGAGAAAATGGGAAACTCTGCACAGACAGTAAGCCAAGGTCAGGATCAAACCAAATACCCCAGAGCTGTGAAGCTCTAACACTACTCACTGTGCTACTGTGCCACCCACTGGGTTGGTTCTTGTCCCATAAAAAAAAAAAATTACAGTCTATAGAGTTGCTGCATGACAGTAGTTGGGTGAGATCCCTGTAACACTTTTGTAATCATTTATTGTGAAGCCCAGTCTTTCCATAATGGCACCACCTGAAAGGAATACTTTATTTGTGCCATGGATAGCACATTCTATACATCCATTTGGGCCATCCCCTGACAGAACGGGAAGTAATCGAAGTGGATGGTTATCCTCGAACCAAGCATAGGCCACTGAGGTGTTTTGGAAATCAATTAATTCCTCTGGGACATCTCCTGCAGCCATCTTATTCAAGAGGGTAGTGGTGACTGGTACAGTGTAGAAAAGGGGAGGTAATAGCCTCTTCAGCAGATCCCCAAAGTAAAAAAGAATTATTGACACTGTCAGTAGTCTTTGCAAACTCACGTACAAAACTGTAAATGTTGAAAGTTTGTATAGTGACAAAGTTAGCACAAAACAAAAGTGAACTGATCAGCACCTATCTAGCTACCCATCACCATAACAAGGCCATATTGTGACAAAATAGTGCTTACAAATGTTTTATAATAGTTTGAAGCTATATTTCAGTTTTTGATTTGTTAAATGGAAACAATGCTTTGTAACGTTTTGCACTCCTTATTAAGGAGATTCTCCTTAATATCATTCTTTACTCCTGCAGTTAGTATTTATTTAATATCAAATTCCATATTAATAAATCATCTGTATTATAATTTTTTTTTTTATCATTATTTTACTTATTTAAAATGTTGAAAACTTACTGATTTCTGATGACACGTTTAGTCTCTTAAAAAGCTACAAATATGTTTATTAAGGTGGTGATTTAAATTAGCCATTGTTTTTAATGCTATGTAGGAACTCTGCCAGTAATATTTCCTTAAGACATTTAATTTCCAATCGAGCCAAGAATAATACCAAGAATTAAGGATTAGCGTTTAATTAAGTCCACTTTATAGATACTTGGACTATCCATTAAATACTATGAAGTAAGTATCTTTACCTTAGAAGCATACTTCAAAATATGTGACACATACCTCTGAAAATTGCACACTGCCTGCTTGGATCCTTTAAGTAAACCATGGAGATTCCTTGATAGCTTTGAGGTCAGGCAGTAAGTTACATCACCACTGCCAGGTCAGTCCATCCCACAGGAGGTGGGTGGTTTCGGCTAGCCATTAAATGTCCCTCCAAGTGCACTTTCACAGTGGAACAGGAGGTTCATACAAATCTCTGCTATTATATCATCAAAGACACTTTTCTTTTTCAACACATAAAATCGCTCAGGATACTTATAACCTCTCTTTTCATGTACTGTGTTGTTTGTGGTCTAATAATGCTTAATGGATATACTTCTATTTTACTGAAATACACAGATAACACAATAATCAGGTCAGGTTTGGTGTCAAATCTAAGCTAACAATATAGTTAGAATTGGTCCCATAACCATAGAATACTCTTGTTTTATAATGTAGTCATTTTAAGAAGATGCATGAAGTGGTCTCCAAGACACAGACACACAGTGAGATTATAAAGCAAAGCAGGACATCCCTTTTGACAACCAAACTCTAGACAAGCTGATTCAACTGAGGATACAGTTAGATGTTTGGCATAAATCCCACTAGAAATGTATCTAGACAAAAGAACAAGACTTTCACAATCTCCAGACAAGAAGACCTGATGCCACTGCTAAGTGTTCAGCATGATCTCTGCAGCAGTGAGTCATAGGGCTCTTTCTCTGGCATTTTTGATGCATTGGTTGGCTGGACTATAGTCTCTTTACATGAATAATATTATCCAAAAACTTGTCTAAACCCAAACCCTATGTTTGCTATTCAGCTGGTTATCAAATATTCACAATATCTGTACATACAGCATAAATGTGTGTCTTTTGTGTTATTCTGATGCATAATTTTCTTCTTATTATTAAAATGTGCATTTTACTTGTGCGAGTGTTTCTCTTGTCATACATGAGTTCTACAAGATATTCTTTAGATTAGGCAAATTATCATTTCAATGCAACCATCATCAAGTCATATCTCATTTTAAGATTGTTTTGTTCACTGAACTAGTGCCTCATTTAACAGAATCATTATAATTTGTAATTTTGAATATTGAATTTAGTAGTAATAATTTACCCACAGGACGTAACCTACAGAAGGTGTGAAAACTGTTTTTTTCAATGCAGATGTTGACTGATAATATTTTGTTTATTTTCTATTTATTATTTTTACAACAAATCTGTTGTGTTGGTCAAATGTTAACGATTTTCTTCACTAGAAAACATATTTCTTTACTTATTTTTATACCCACAATGCCTTTTTTCCCGTCTAATCAAATATGTACTGCTGTTTCGTGAGTGAAGATTCTACTCCTGGAAACAAAAAAGGAAATTGTTTTCCTCTGTGGCCCACAGACGTGTTTTTGTCTCACAACTTTTGTTAAACTTTTTTTTTCCTGTCCAATATATTAGTTACAATCTTGTCTCTGATGGCTTTAGTCAGGTGAATTGTCAGAGTAGTTGTTTTGTGAAGCCTGATCTAGCCACACTCTCTCGCCACAAAGGCAATTACATCTTGACAATCATGGAAATCATTTCTGCCTTCACCGATCACCTACTGTAGGCCGCAATAAAAATATTTGAAAGCCTTCTTTCAGGGTCTTGATAGGGGTTTTCAAAAACTGCTGACAGCAATCCTTCAGAGAATCCTAAATTGGACAAGAGTCAAGTTACATAGGTGTTGCCTTCAATTGTCAGACTTTTCATTGTTAGACAGAGGCCCAAAAGATCCTGGAGTCATACAGTGATCAGTCCTTCTAGCATCCAACCTTGTGATCCAATAGCTACTTTACAAAGTGGTTGGTGTGGGGTGATTCACATGTTTTGCTTATTTATCAATGATTAATAAAAAAAATCTTTATAGGTAGCAATAATTAATAGAATGCTCTAGATTAAAACATTGCTGTTTGTTTTTGACTCCAACAATGCTACATGCAACACAACGATTAGGTAAATCCATAGATAATTGTGCTGCAATAATAGACTGTAAGCAGCTCATCTACTCATAAAAGAGGCTAGCATGTTTACATTTTGAGTATAATTCAACGTCTAACCTATAAAAATAACACAGTGGGTTCTAAAAGTTTTGTTAATAATAATCATTAGCTTGTGTATCATTCACATGCACTATCCTAATAACTTTCTAAATATCTCAAATAAAAATTTACCCAATCAAAATGGGAGCAATACAAACATTTTGGTTTGCAGAACACTGATAGCAGTGAGTGTCAGTATCAGTGAATGGTATTTCTGATATGATGTGCCAGAAGCTGTTAAACAGAAACTCTACCCTCTTTGGGACTTCTGTATCTTTAAAACAGAAAATCATAGAGGAAAGCCAGAGGACTTTGTCAGTCTCTAAATACCCTTGGACTGCAGTGTCCTTCTTACAATATTTGCTTCAAAATTCAATGTATTTTTTGTAGAATTTTAGGGAACTTGTAGGGTTTACATAGAAAACTAAATTTTGAACATCAGGTAAGTAATTACATCTTTTTGTAATTACCATTTTTACATCTCATTTTGATCTTTAAGATGTTCACAATTTGTAATTTTCTCTAAAACAATACCGAGTGAAAGCCGCTACATAAGTCCTACATGAAACGTGAAGTTCTAGTTGTCATCAAATGTTACATAAACCAGAATCTAACTCACCTACATTTGAAATATAAGACAGCGGAGGAGCCTTTGTTCAGCTGCTTTTGGGCTTTTAGGCTGGATGGCATACAAATGGAGCCAATGAAAAGTCTCTTCCCTTGCAAATGAAATATTTCTTAGAAAACCTGAATGTTATTGCACAGCTGTGGGACATTTTGAGTGAGAAACCTTCTTCAAGGTTAAAAGAAATTAAGTGGAGCTAGAAGCTGACTGGAGTGTGTGATGAATAAGACAAGGTCTTAGCATCATGAATCTTTAGTATGTTCTTCCTGCTAATGTGGCCTATGTCATATTTTATTGAACAATTGAGACCCAGGGGTAAGAGGTTCATTACTAATTCTCTTCTGTCCCACTGGTTGTGTTGATTACGTATAATTGTATGAAGTGAATGACAGCAGCTATGAATATTAGCATAATAATGGCAAAGCAGCTTTGAATATTAGCTCTATATGGACTGGGCAGACATTAGTTCCTTAAAGCAGTTAACTGATAAAGACAGGCGGAGTTTGTCTGCTGTTATTATCACAACCTCTGACAATGTCGTTGTGTAAATACACAATGCAGACACACACACACACACACACACAGAGGCAATTTATCAAAGAAATTCCACCTACCAGAATGATTTTAGGAGGCGGAAGGAAACCCACATGGACAAGAGGAGAACATAGTGAACCCCATACATATAGTATCCGGAGCAATCTTCCAATTCATTCTGCTAAATTAACCGGAGGATTGACTTTAATGTTTAGTGTTAAAAGATTACTAAGATATTATATGTTGATTTATGAAAGATGAAATGGGGATCTTCTTACCATGCTATAAGGCAAAATCCGAGATGATATAAGAATGCCAAATTACCATTCTTTATGGAATTGCTGAAGTTTCCTTTCTGTTCCCCTAAACATCTTATAGTTAAGTCAATAATAGGATACCAGTATTTTGAAGGTGGCGGCTGTGAGTTCTTACTCTGTTTTGTTTGTTAGAATATGAAATAGGTGAGTACAGAACAACATATACGTCTGAAGAGGAAAAAAATGAAGTACACCACTGACGCACATTATGCTTGCATAATGAGACTGCTAATCTAGTGTCATAAGGCAGACTTCTACATTTTCAACAAAAGTGATTCATGATGGGCTTTCACTGAGCCCTTTTAGTAATTAAGGGCCCATCTAGTTTTCTTCTTACTCATTTTGCTGTCCTGTTTGTTTGCCCACCTCTCCAGGTATAAATAATGCATGAAACTCAAGAGGCAAACAACAAGCCAACAACCCCACTGTGTCCAATACTGAGCATCAAATTTCTGCTTTGCCATTTTAATTAAAAACAGAGATTCTGCATATGTGTGTAGATGTGAGCATGATCCTGCTTGCTGAGGCTAGGCTGAAAAAACTTCACCACCTTTAATGAGCTCTTCTATAAGAGATACTGAAAGCATGGAGGGCCATGTTTCATCTGTGACCTACATTCAAGCAAATCAAGCAAAGAAAGAATAGCAACTAGACAGCAAACAAGCTACTGCCAACATGCTGTATGTACTGATCCTTAATCCTATTGGTAATAACCAACAACAACCACAGTCACAGTCTATTATGACTTCTTAGGTCAATGCAAAACCTAATAATTAGCAAACCATTTGCAGTTTCAACAGCAGTTGTGTGAAGATGAGTACACCCTTTTAAATGTTGTGCTTTTACATATCAGGAAAATCCACTCTTAGAATCAGGCAAATGTAGCCTCAGAGAAACAACACATGACATATTGCAATGTAATTATTTATTTATTACAAAAATGATTTGATAAATGTTTCACATTATTGTGGAGGAATATTTTAGCGTACTCTCCTTTAGAATGTTGCTTCAGTTTACTGAGGTTTGTGGACAGTTGTTCATGCACAGCCTCTTAAGGTCCTGCCACAGCATTTCAGTTGGGTTAAGTTCTAGACTTTGACTGAGCCATTGCAACACCTTGATTCTGTTCTTTTACAGCCATTCTGCTGCAGATTAGCTGGTGTGCTTGGGATCATTGCCCTGACCAAATTTCGGACCAAGCTTTAGCTGTCATACAGATGGCCTTATATTTGACTCTAGAATGCTTTGGTAAACAGAGAAGTTCATGTCGGACTCAATGGTTGCAAGTTGCCCAGGTTCTGTGGCTGCATAATAAGCCCAAATAATCACCCCTCCACTAATGTGCTTGACAGTTAGCATTAGTTGTTTTTGCTGCTATGATATGTTTGTTTTTTGCTAAATATGGAGCTGTGCATTATGGCATCTTCACTTTGATATAATCTGTTCAAATTACATTGTTCCAGAATTTTTTGTGGTTTTGTGGAATTTCTTCTAGCAACCCTTTTAAAGAAACCACTGTTTCAGTCTTTTTCTAACATTTAGAAATGTTAAACTTTTAATTAGCTAACAGTGACCTGTAGAGTCTTATAAATAATCTTATATATATATATATATATATATATATATATATATATATATATATATATATATATATACAGTACAGACCAAAAGTTTATATATATTATGTATACAGTACAGACCAAAAGTTTATATATATATATATATATATATATATATATATATATATATATATATATATATATATATATATATATATATATACAGTACAGACCAAAGTTTGGACACACCTTCTCATTCAAAGAGTTTTCTTTATTTTCATGACTATGAAAATTGTAGAAGTCACACTGAAGGCATCAAAACTATGAATTAACACATGTGGGATTATATACATAACAAAAAATTAACCTGAAAATTCATATTGTAGGTTCTTCAAAGTAGGCATCAAGAGAATGCCAAGAGTGTGCAAAGCAGTAATCTAAGCAAAAGGTGGCTACTTTGAAGAACCTAGAATATGACATTTTCAGTTGTTTCACACTTTTTGTTATGTATATAATTCCACGTGTTAATTCATAGTTTTGATGCCTTCAGTGTGACTCTACAATTTTCATAGTCATGAAAATAAAGAAAACTCTTTGAATGAGAAGGTGTGTCCAAACTTTGGTCTGTACTGTATATATATATATATATATATATATATATATATATATTGATATAGTCCCAAGAGTCGCTGCTGAGCTGTTCAAGCGTCCGACTCTCCAGGCCATCGGGCCCCGGGCCGGGCCCCGGGGTCCGAGCCTTCCGGTCGAGCCGAGTGAGCGAGTTGCTCTCTTGACTGATCTCTGACTGGACCCGACTGCACTCTGACTGGACAATGATTAGTTGGGTTCAAGATCCACCCACCCATCCTTGGGGGAATGGCCAATGCTATGGCCTGAAATTTTGGAGGGAAAAACTTCCTTTGTTCATGCATCTGTGGGCATGGTTTCCGGGCTATACTTGCTTTTGGAGGACTTTAAAGTTTTATTCAAAGTGAATTAAGACGGTATGGTACATTTCATGATAAAATGTACCATTATTTGAAAAATAAAGAAACAGATAATTTTGCGGTCATTTGGATACTAAACATGAAAGGGAATGACAGTATAAGGCAGAGGTACATTAACTTACAGAGATCAGTAATTAACTGATGTTAATACAATGTTGTATTCTGATAAATAAAATGCACCGTTGTCAGGAAAGTAAAGAACAGATAATTCTAAGTCAATCAAGCCTTAAGAAGAGAAGAGACAACATTTAACACAGAGTTACATTACTAAACATTTTAAGGTTTAAATATTATTGATGTAGAGTTAAACACTTGCTTTATTTATAGTAGAAGATACAAACAAGATGTATGTTTGTATCATGTGAAGTGGGACATTCTATTTATTATTTATTTAATAAAAGAATGCTCCCTTTTGGTGTGTGTGTGTGTGTCTGCATATGTGTGTGTGTCACAAACAGACGTACTGGGGCCGAGTTCAGAGAGTGAATTGTTTTATGGTCTGAGGGTCGATGTGGATTCAACCAGAGAGGCCAGGGGTGTTATCTGGCTTTCGGGTGGTGTGTGTGTATGTGTGTGGGTGAGGGTCAAACAGAGAATCTCCACAGGGGGTTATCTGTCTTGTGGTAAAATCCAAACGTTCTGGAGCCGGTTGTGTATGTTTGTCACAAGCAGCCATGCTGGATCAAGTTTCGAGTTTGGATTGTTTCATGAGTTTAATGAGTTTATTGTTATATGGGTCCCGGTAAACTAAACAAGAGTTCAGGGTTCTGTCCTGTTTAGAGTCTTCGGAGGGGGAGTGTGACACTTTACTTATACACCACCCCAATAAAAGTTTCACCTTTTGATTGAGATGTAGATGTCATAGGTTAAAAGGAATGCCTGGGACATGAAGTATAAATGACCTGTGCCAGACGCTACAGTAGGAGCGTGGCGCTTGGTAGGAGGGCGGCGCTTGGTAGGAGCGCGGCGCGGAACGTGGGATGAGCAGCAAAAGCATAGCATTAACAACGGCAGGATCGGGGAATCCGCGATGCGCTTTGGGGAGAATTTGCTTAGACATCCACTCCTAGGAAGATTGTCAGCTGCTCTAAATGTTTTCCAGTTGTGGATAATGTTTCTCATTGTAGAATAAGTGACTTTACATTGTTTAAAAATAGTTCAAGTTCAAGTTCAAATTTTATTTGTCACATACAGAGTACGAAATGCAGTGAAATGCTTTATACAACTGTCCAACATTTAATCATGACAGATGGGCAGCAACAATTGCTTCTTTAGATCATTGCTTATATCTTTTCTTAACACACCCAAATGCTTTAGACCAGAAAACTGCTTAAACTTCAGTTTTAATAGAGGTGGTCAATTTTGCTAATAATCTGTTAATTAGGAGTATTTAATTAGCAGCACCTGTTGTTACAGTAGTCTCTTAAATCCTATAGAAGCATTAAGGGTGTATTTAATTCTCACACATAGCTTTTACATATATTTTTATTTAGCTTGGCTTTATTTTTGTAAAAGAAATAATAACAGTGAAATATCTCATGTGACATATTTTTATTATATCCTGATAGTAAAACCCTAGATTTCAAAGAGAGTGTATTTTCATTTTCACATGAATGTACCCTTAATCTGAACATCTCACAACTGAAATTAAGATGATATTACAATCTCCTGAATGCCTACTAATTGTTTCAGAGATGTTATAAGAGTGGAATTTTGAGCCCCAGGCACAAAGGATCAGGATCTTAGGAGTTAAGCCTACAGGTGGCTAATCAGTAAATGTTCAACTTCACTGACTTCTAATCTAAAGACACTCAATCTAATAGGCCATTATTAATGCTACAGGTATCACTGGTTTTCCAATTTCCTTATCAGTATGAACTGAATAGTTTGACCTACAACAAATTAATGTGACTAATTTTCTGGAATTTGACCCATCAAGCTAAAGTAGGAAATTGTGTGTTAGACTATAAATGGTTAGTCACTTAAGTTTTGGGGATTATCACAGCATTGCTGCCTTCTAGATCCAGAACACCTTGTTTTATTTAGAGCTCAGGTTATTATCAATATAGAGTGATGCTTGATCTGTGTGTGCATGGGTTTTAACTTGTCCTCCGGTTTCCTTCCATCAGTCAAAAACATGCTGAAATGTGGAGCAATCTGCTTTCTTGATAAAGTGGCATCCAGTATATACAGCCCATCCTCATGATTCTTAAATAATAATAATAAATTAATGTTTTAGGCAATAGTCATGGCGTTAATGCTAATCAATTAAATCAATTATTTATATGGTTTGGCATGTAATAATCCAGAAGAACAAATTAATAATAAACAATTATAAGTAAGAACTAATTTATAATTATAATTAACAACTAATTAATTACATTTTGTTCACCTAGGTAGCAGCATAATATAATTTTGACATAGCTAACAGATCATTCAGAGTGCCCAAGATGACTCGTGTTCACTAAATAAAGCATCTATAATAGACACATGAGCATTAAAAAGTGAGAAGAAGGTGATCTGGACTGATAATTCATGTGTTCTTTTCAGAATTTGTCTGTGGCTGGGTGTGTTTTTTGATAGGGGAAGAGGCCCCTTTGAATAGAATAATGTCCCCTGCTGTACTACAAATTAGTTCAGGATGTGCTGAACAAACAAATCCAATCTATGGTGGGCCCCAAATAGCAACTTACATGACATAATTCCTAGAACCAAGACTTGCTTAAAAATTGTATCTTAGTGCCAAATACCACAGCACACCTGCAGAGGTTTTGTGAAATCCATGACTTGATGGGTCAGAACTGGCAAAAGAACTGGCAACAAAAGTTAAGTACAAAAATTGAGTACACCCTAAGTTATAACAGCTGTACATCTTGGAACCATGCAAAGTCACATGTCCTATTTATCATGTTCATGTTTTTGTCTGCTTGACAGGACTATACAAATTTGTTTATCTTGTATTAGCAGTTAAAATTTGGTACTTTGAGTACAATTCTCTCATACTGACCACTGAATGTTCAACACCTCATGGCAAAAAACTCCCTGAGGATTTGAGAATTAGAATTGTTGCTCTCCACAAATATGCCGAGGCTATAAGATGATCAGTATCACCCTGAAACTGATTTACAGTACTGTAGCCAGGGTCATTCAGAGCTTTTCTGAGATGGGTTCCACTCAAAACAGGATTCGCAAGGGTCCTTCAAAGAAGTTTAGTCCTTGTGCTGTGCATCAGGTGAAGCTGCTTCAAAAAACAGATGCATGAGTGCTGCAGCATTGCTTTAGAGGTTAGGGGTCCGATTGTAAGTGCTCAGATCATATGCTGCACGCTGCATGCTGCAACAATTTGGTTTGCATGGCTGTCATCCCAGAATGAAGCCTCTTCTGAAGCTGGCTCAGACGAAGAAAAACTTGTTTGGCTCAGATTGTGTCATGCATGTGTAGCGACACAATGGTGAAGAGTACCAAACAAATTGTGTCTTGCCAGTTAAGCATGGGGCTGCTTGAGTGCTGCTGGTAGTGAGGAGCTGAAGTTCAATAAGGGAAATATAGATTTCAACATTTACTGTAACATTCTGAAGCAGAACACGATGCTCTCCCTTCAGAGACTGGGCCAAACGACAGTTTTACAGAATAAAAATGACTCCAAACACACCACAAAAATGACAGCTACCTACCTAAAGGTGAAGGTGATGAAGTGGCCAAGTATGTCTCCAGACCTGAACCCTGTTGAGCACCTGTGGGGCATCCTAAAGCGGAAGGTGGAGAAGCGTCTTGTGTTTAATATCCAGCAGCTCCGCAATGTCATTATGGAGGAGTGGAAGAGGATCCCAGCAACAACCTGTGCAGCTTTGGTGAATTCCATGGCCGGGAGTATTGAGGCGGTTCTAGATAACAATGGTGCTCACACAAAATATTAACACTTTAGACAGTTTTGGCATGTTCATTTAAGGTGTACTCACTTTCGTTGGCAGTTATTTTGACAGTAAATCTGTACTGTTATACAAGCTGCACATTGACCACTCTAAAATATATCCAAGATTCATTACAGTAGTATTGTCCTTTGAAAAGATGTACTAAATATACCAATGCATTAACATGCTGCTGAAATGAACACCTATGTTTTGAAGTACTTTTTGAAACACTGATATTATTAGGGTGAATCTAACTTTACTGCTTTTATGGTATTGATGATTCTTTGACATGCACCACCATTTCTAACCACTTCATTAAATTGCATATTTACTCAACTACACATACTCTTTGTCACACCATACTTTACTCTCATTTTTGCACCATTGAATGTATACATTTCTTTATTATGTATTATGCTTTTACCTGAAGTTTAGATTCTAGCATATATATATATATATATATATATATATATATATATATATATATATATATATATATATATAGAGAGCATGGTATTAGAGATACTTTGATTTTGACTGATGAAAGGAAACCAAAGGACCAGGAAAAACCCACGCAAACACAAAGCATGCATCTACATGTATAATAACCTTACCTGACAGCTTAATTTCATTTTAATATTTTGACCCTTCATTCAATCCACATCATTGGCCATGCTTGCTTTAGGTTAATAAATCATTATATGTTCAGAACTATACATGCTGGTACAGGGGAGTTGTGAATGAGTGTAAGCATTTGCTTCTTGATAATGTGGTATCTAATCGAGTATATACATGCCAGTGATTTTTTAGAAAACATGAACAAATTAATGTTTTAGACATAAGTCTTGGCACTATTGTCTAAAACATCGATTTACTTATTATTTTTTTATATGAATTAATTTTTTTATGATGCTGTAGTAAGCATATTTCACATAAAGGTTTTACCTGTTGTTTTGATCTTAACATATCTAGTTCATGGTATTAATGGTTCTCAGGGAAAATGTGGATAGTTGATGAACATATGATGATTCACTGAATCAGCAAATGTGGACGATGATGAGGATTGTACGAAGGGTCAAAATATTAAGATGCAGTGAAGCTGATTTGCTAATAAGGAATCCTACAAGGAGTAGGAATTGCAGTCTATGGAAACTGTATTTACAATTAACATGCATAAAATATGCTCATGTAATGGCATGTGAGTGTAATGAATAAATTATATAATGTGAAATAAACATCTAGCAGGTTTCTTTATCTTACATACTGTATGTTATACCATAATCTGTACATAACAGCTGGAACCAGTTCACACAGCATTGGCAATTACTAGTTTGACAGTTGTATCTTATTACATGTAAAATAACAAAATCTCTTGACAATGTTAATTAAGTATATTATATCAATACTCCATTTTGATGTAGCCAATGGTTTGATGTTACATTTCTTTACCCTTACTGGCTCACTTAGCAGTATTTAGTTTGAAGAGTGTCCTGTTATGTAAACTTTGTTTAATCAACAAGTGTAAAATATTTAAATAAGCACAAGCTGTGAAAATTAAAGGTGCTACTGTTCGCTGTCATTTATGGAAAATTGGATAGAACATAATATATGCATTACATATCTTTGTAAACACATACTGTATGTATGCCTAACTAGTGAAGGGTAATATAGACATGTTCATAAATTTGCAATTCTTTAATGTATTTTATTTAAAACTAAAGGGTTCATTACGCTGAAATTAGTAAACACATACAGTAAACATGATCATGATAATTTTATTAAGTATTAAGTCAGTTTCGATTACATTTGCATATTTGAGCGATGTATTGTATATAATAGTAGCTCACTTACACGTAGTCACAGAATCTATGTACCCATGTACCTCACACATCCTGGAATAAAAAAAAATTATAATAAAGTACAATACCAAAGAGGCCAAAAAAACTCAAATTGTGAGCATGAGCAAAAGGTTTAGTGGTGAGTTTTATATGTGGGTTAATGTTTAGGAATGCTGTCCTATTTTTCTTACTGAGTGTCTTGGGACAAGGTCACATGCTAGAGTGAGACATTATGGAACCCGGTGGCAGTAATGCAATAAGAATAAGGCTTCCCAGGAACATCTCGGCTGTATGAACTTAGTGCACCAGCCTGAATCAATATTCAGATACTGTATATAATAGAAGTAATACATTCTAAATCCTGAGGCATGGCATGTGCACTCTTGGCATTGCATAACATGTCAGACCTGCATTTTTACTCCTCTTCAAATCCAACTCTGTTATTGATACTAAAGAGGATTCTTGGATGGAATATAACCAGATTAACCATCTTAAAGTGTATTGCAAAAAGAAATCTTTAACTGAATAAAATGATTACTGTAGATGAATTAATAAATAAATGTGTGAATAAATAAATGTGTGAATGGATGAATGAATAAATGAATGAATGAATAATGAACAAGTGAATAAATGAGAAGAGAAAGATAGCCTATATCAACTGTCTTACCACATCACATGCAAACTTGTACTCTTCTTTTAAAACAAAAACTTTGTTGAGAGTTGAGAGATCATGAGGAAAATGGAAATGTAATTAAGCCATGACTTATTTATAACCTGACAACAACAATTGCCAGAATGTGCAGGTAATCTTCCTTCTCTCTCTCTCTCTCTCTCTCACTCTCTCTCTCTCTTTCTCACACACACACACACACACACACACACACACACACACACACACACACACACACACACACACATCATATGCAGAAAGCGAGAAAGTGATACTCCCTCTAATTTGTCTTTCTTGCTCATCCTTCCTAAGAGACTGATGGTATTAATAATTTCACCCCTGTGAAGTCCAAACTTTTAATGATTTCCAGCTTGGCAAGGCATCTCAAGTAATAGATAGGGCTTCACTAGCAATCTTTAATGATTAAATTTGTCAGAAGGAAGAGTTTCCTTTTTTTTTCTACAGGAAGAAAAAAGTAAATGTGTGCAATTATGAGAAATTCCCAGTCTGTCATAGAACAGTCATATGCTCTAATCATTACACTAATGATTTACCCATTTGTTTCTTTTTTTATCTTAAACTCTTTGTTCTGTTTGATTCATATAATAAAATTAAAAGTAATTACCACAGTAAAATGTCTAAAGCATAAATAATCTTTTTATTAAAGTTTGATGAATATAGCAGGTGTCTCTACATGTCACTGTTTGTCTCAAAATCTCACCAGATTAATAACTAAATTCATATTTTGTTGTCTGGATATCACTGTAAAGATAAACAATCATTGAATAGTGTGAATTTGTACATTTGAAATTCAAAACGCTGGCAGATGGCCCAAGATTTGTGATGAATTCATCTAATTAAGGGCTATTACTTATCAGATGGTTCAGAGTGCAACATTAATCATACTTAAAAAACTGTGAAGGGATGTAAATTTGGTCTTGCTCATAGAAATGCAAATAAAAGCGAGTTATCACACGATCAAACATGAGAGCACTCACATCTTAAGTGTTGGCCAAGATGTTAAGAGTGAACACAATTACAATAGGAAGATTGCATCATCAACTCAACTGAACTGAATAGATGTTTCCAGTTTTGTACATTTTTTTCCTCATCAGGGATGTAATTTTATTGTGCATAACCACAATGCAAACAATATCAAATACAGTGAAACTGTCCTAGAATGATTAATATTTTACCTGCCCAAAATGATCTTCACTCAAACTATAATTTGGTGAATTTTATTTTTAAGATTTAATATCTGTGCTATAACTTATGAATTATGAATTTATGAATTACTTACTTACTAGGTTCAAATGGTTCAATTAGCTGTCACAATTGAGGAGCCACAGATTGTATAGCCATAAAACAACTAGGACCCATCATTACAACTTTCCTTTTATAGCTTACCGTTATGGCAAGGCAAGAAGGAGACTTGGTTAGATGAATCCTGACACGTTGCTCTGAGGATATGTAGGAACTGTGAACTGTAGGAGCTGCGAGTATTTTTAATCATAAGCAAGTTCCAGTTGTTATCTCTCTGAATAATTCAGCTTTATCTGACTCCAACTGGTTGAGATCTTCAATCGAGAGGGAAAGTGAGTATGACAGTTGTGGTGCCTCAAGAGAAATGCGTTAAATGTCAAAAGGGCCGATAAGGATTTATATGTTAAGCAGTCTATTATTGTGTCAAAATATCACAGTTCTGTCACATAAGCTTTTTGTTTACTTGGTGTTTTTCCTGACATCCACCCTGGTCACACATCTTGATCATTCATAATCATCTAAATCTATAACTGTATAATCCCACAATTTTGTTGCAGCAAAAGAAAAAATAATTTCTGTTTTCAGTCTGGCGCCTCTGAAGGTTTTTTTTTCTCATGTCATCTGAAGGAGGCTTTCTTTGCCACTGTTGCTTCTGGCTTGCTCATTAGTGATCTACATCTACATACAGCCCAGTCTCAAGGCATTTCGTGATATAGTCACAAATTGTAATCTAAGTCACTTTCTAGTTAATGTATTTCAGTAGGTAGTATTTTTGGTGCCTTTGCCAAAGTTTCTTTCTGCCACTGGATACCACAGATGCTGTATTGTTTTTTTCGCATTTGTTATTGAGCCTTTAGGCACCATTACTCAACATTTAAGCAGGAGGTTTTTCCTTGTTTTTATTGCTTTTTATTCGGTAAGCTACTCGCTATTACAAACCATCAGTGGTCAGTGGTTTCTTCTAGTCAAAATACAGTAAATATATTCTCCCTGTTAATTAAGGAGACTGTGTTAATTAGAGACACACACATTTATTACAGTATAACCCTAACACTTAACCTAACCGTATATTTTCTGCCTAATTCTCTGATAAAATAGGGAAAGAAAATTACCTTTGGCATTTCTGTCAGCATTACCCATGATCCTCTGCCCCCGTTGCTACAGTATCGAGACGACGGCAGACGAATTCGGTCATGCTGAGTGACACGAAAAAGAGGGAAATTTCTGTTAACATGAATCAATAGAATATATTTCGTGACCATATCATGAAATGCCATAAGACTGTGTTGCTACATCAGGATATCTCCTGATTTATTTGAAATCAAATATTTAATCTTTGCTATCTGTGTGTAGATTATTTATTATATTAATTTTGTTTTTTACTATTTTTTATGCTAACCAATTGAAATCCGAGCCTCAGATATAGTAGTGCAAAAGGTATCATTACTGCTTCATACAGTTCTTCCAGGATCCTGAATTCTCCTGTTATAGGTATGGATTTGACCCAGGTTCTCTGGAGATTTTTACGATGTTCCCCCCTGTTCAGTATATCATATTAGGTGGATTGGTTTGTCTTAATTGCCCCTAGGTGCAAGTAAATGTTGTCAGCATGCATGGTACCTGAAATAGACTGACATCACATTCAGGGTGTTCCCACACCATTCACAATATTCATGAGGCTCTTGATCCTCGCTAATCCTGACCAGGATAAAATAGTTATTGAAGTAAAAAAAAATGTAATGCTTATCCATGCATCCTGTTATTGTTGGTTCTAGGATGGCATTTAGGGCTGCATTTAGGGCTATTTTTTCACCTATCTTTCACTTAAATGTTATTGTGCCACATATTACCTAAAGAGAAGCATAGCTCAGTAAATTAATGACTTGATTCAACCCCTGAAGGACTTACTATTTAGCTAATCAGAGTTGGAAAACAGTAATCTGCACAGTGCCGAGGCTCTGCAAAACAAACAATTTATACCCCTGTCTTAGAACTATGGGCCTAAAGCTTCCTGATCCCACATGTGTCACTTCTGACCGCTCGGTCAATAGCTGAATTATGTTTTTGAGGAAAAACTCAATGTGAACAAATGACCCATTGCCATTTGGCCACCCATTTAACATTTTTAATTTACCCAACTTGTTATGGATTGCTAGAGACTTTCCCTGTGGGAAAGAAATACGCAAGCATTTTTTTTTTCCTCTTTGTTTCTTTAATTAGCAGGAAAACTAACAGTGTCAGCTCAGTTTCAAAGAACAGAATACATAAAATTAAATTGAAAGGTCACAGGCAGCCGATTGCTTCCAGCTGGCTACAATAGACTTGTTCTTTTTAACATGAAACAAGTAGGAAGGCATAGTAGGATACTTGTCACATCCTGGAGTGGAAGATTCCATCAGGTGCAATAAACCATCATTAGACTAGTGTATCTAGACACCCTCTTAAGGTATATACAGTGGCTTGCATTTTGCAGTGGGTTGCAAAAAAAAAAAAGAATGAAAGGATGATGATGATGGACCTTATGTAACACTGTTTGTGGCTAGTAGCAGTAAGACAGGAAATGGCACCCCAGTGGCTAATGCACTAGATTCAATAGCAATAGCAGATATTGTGCATACTGGCATGGTCAGAATTGTTTTCAGTTCACCTTAATTTCAAAATAATGAGCTTCTTACATGCTGGAACTTCCTCATAATACGATATGAATTTACTTCAAATTAGTTTTATTTCTTTTTTTTTCAAGTCGAATTGCTTCATTGAACCTTTAAGAATTTGTTGATTAAATACAATACAAATCGTCTCTCCATTGTATTTTAAAAGAATACAAACAAAGAGATAAATAAAAAAAAAAAATATATCTAAAAAAAAGTCCAAGTTTCACCAATTAATAAGTGACAGACCCAAAATATGCGTAGTTGTCACCTCCTCTCACTGTACGCAACATTTTTGGGATCCTTCATACAATCTCATGACTCATAACACTACTAAGTCTATGATTCAACCTCTTTACAAGTCCTTATCTCTAGAGAACTCTCTCCAGAGACTTCTTTCATTGGTGTAATTAACAGTGTAGGCCAAATTCATACAGTAACACCCTCAGCTTTCTGTCTCTATGTACTGTATGTATACGTGTGCTTTCTTTTTCCACATTCATGGGGTTTCGTAGTTACCAACATTGATTTTGAATATAAATAAATTTGCACTTTGACTTACTCCAACACGTCTTTTGCTGTAGTTCTCTTCCAAAGCTGTTCTCCCAAAGCTGTAGCGGTTCTTCCAAGAACTATTGTGCACTCATATTTTGCCTATTGCCAGAAACACTTCTACAGCAATTACATGAAAAGCAAGGATATGACTGCTTACGTCCTTAAATGATTTAAAAGGAACTATCATGTGCTTATACCCCTTGATCATAGGTACTATTCCAGCTCCCTAATTCAATTCAAAATTAAATTTTTAGTTTATATATATATATATATATATATATATATATATATATATATATAACTTCAATCAGCTTCTATTTTCTTCTTTTCCTTCTAATGAACTCATTTCTAATCCTGTCCATCCTCATTCTGCAGCATTCTGCCACCTTCAGCTCCGCCTTCTGTCTTTTTGTCAATGCTTTCAATCATCTTCTTTAGAGTAGCAGAGCCTTACCAACCATCCTGTACATTTTGACAGTTTATATTTCTCAATGCCAAATGACTCGTGCCATGTTCCTTAATATTGCCTGTGAATAGTCTTTTTTTGCTTGTGGCATTGACTACCTGTGAATCAACCATTGCCTGCATGACCTCCACAAAGTAGTGAAAAAAAAGTAGTCTCTCTCTCTCTCTCTCTCTCTCTCTCTCATCTCTGTTATCACAGTGTGAATAGTAGCCATAAACACCTGGCTTGAAGTGGGAATACACCCTTGATGAGATACATGCATATACACACTCATTCAGTCTTAGGGCAACTTAGCATAGCCAATCCAGACAGCAGTATGTTATCAGTAATATAGGCTCAGGATTCAAACATGGACCATGGAGGTTTGAGGCAAAAATGTGTCTTTATATGAATATTCATGGCAATGTTTGTGTAAATGAAAAGGTATTCATATATTACTGTATATATATATATATATATATATATATATATATATATATATATATATATATATATATATATATATGTATAAATAAATAAATATATAAATAAATACTATTATAAAAAATTTTGTGTTGCAGGGCAAAGAAATACAGCAAAGCTGTAATGACCTCCGTGATTCCACCTCCTGCTTCTTTTGAAATTACACAAATGCAGATGCACTCACTTTTCAGTCAATGCATGCTTCAAAATGAGAAGTCTTTAGAGAAATCTATATTATATTACAAAGGAAGAACTAGGGCATGTTTTCTATGTTTTTTTGCTTGGAGTCTGCTGTATTGTTGTGCTGTCATTAAAGCACTCTTATTATAATACAACACAACAGGCCGTGTTGTTTATGCAGTCGATGCTTTTGGATGATTGATAAGATTTACTTTAGAGGTCTAAGTGGTGGTTTCTCTGACTTGTAGCACTTAACTTGAATAGGCAGCAAGGCTGTGTCCAGCTCTGCATTAATCTGGCTCAGTTTGTTCCATACATAAATTATTAAATTTAATCTGTTTTAGTCCAGATGGTGACAGAACAGAATCAGTAAATTGCCCATATTGTAAATCAAGCATACTGTAGATGGAGTTGTGGGTCAGTTTGAGTTATAAGCCCAAGCTCTCCAAACACTAACTAATTACTTCCAGTATGTACAAAAATACATCTACAGACAGATCAAATACAAATTTATTCTGGTTAGCTGTCTAGACAAAAACAAACATTAGATTCACAAGATCTTTGCCCACAGTAAAATGCTTAAATGTTCAAAGAGTTTCAGACTGATAAATGTAAATATTAAGTGTTTTAAGTAAAAATTGTGCAAAAGTGTATCATCCTCCATGACTTTACCAAAGAGGAGAAAAACGCTTTTCATAATTTTCGCAAAGCAGCTGGAGACTTTAGTGTATAAAGGCTTCTAATCCTGCATTACCTTAGTCAGAGCTAGTAATGGCGCAACCATGAACAATAATAAGTGCCCTGAGAAAAATACAATCACCTGTGGAGTAATAAGTTAGGGTTAGCCATGTACACTATGAAGAAATCAGCACATCAGTCAAAATGGATGCAAGACTGGTGGCTTGATTGAATAAGCTCCATGATGCCTTATATCAAGAGGGAAAAAAACAGTACATTTTAAGGAACTATTGTACCTGTGGAAAAAGAAATAGCTTGATGTAATCACTGGCAATTACATAAATTAAAATTTCGGGATGAAGGGTATTATTATTACTATTATTATTTTTTTATTATTATTGTTATTATTAGTGTAACCGCTGTGTTTCAGTATAGTTGAAAAGTCATCGAAAAGTCAGCATCCTTTGAATTCATCTAGATAGAGAGCCTAACTTAATTTGCATAATTAGTAATCCGATGTACATAAGGAAATTGTGAATAGGTACAATGCAGATATTATTAATTATCTGACTGTGCAGCTTAAATAAATAGCGGCTTGTTAAATTGGATATTACATGAAGTGTATATATATATATATATATATATATATATATATATATATATATATATATATATATATATATATATATATATACACACACACACACACACACACACACACACACACACACATAAACTTAATATACAGATAATTAATAATAACTGCATACCCTTTAACCTGCAGAAAGTGTAATAATGTGTCAACACATAGCAAATATACAGGGGAAGTGAAAAAACTTGTGTAAAATGTAGCTGTGCAGGCTGTTAATCACTTCTTAATGATACTGCTAATGCTTAATGGTAATCCTGAATCAATGTCAGAAAAGAAAACGGCATGCAGTATACTCTATAATAAGAAAAAGTAGAATAAAATTGACAAATGTCAACAATAGCCTATCAATCTGATACAGCTCCCATCAAACCTGCTATATTGTATGTACGTGTATGGATGCAACACACTTGATGAAAAAAAGAATATGCGCTCTGTTCCCATGGTTAGTTATGATTAATTGCTTTTGGCAGTGCTGCTCTCTTTTGTAGACACAATATGTCTTCCATACCTTCACTACAAGATTGTGTAATGACACATGGTAGGATGTTAGTGATTGCTCATGATGGCTGGCAGCACCAATTGCAATAGCAGTGGCTGTGCAAAAACTTTCTATTAAATATTTTTTTGCATCCAATTACTGCTGTTTTATTTAACATTGTATATTACTTACAAGTTTAATATGAACTGTTAATAACATTTTGCAACTCAGCAGCAGGTAACTTTAAAAGGGATTGCATATGTGTATATGATATTGGTGTATTGGTAAGATGTTATATTGTGTGTGTGTATATATACTTTATATTTTATTCTTTATTCTTCTATGTATGTGTGTGTGTGTGTGTGTGTGTGTGTGTGTGTGTGTGTGTGTGTGTGTGTGTGTAGAAAAAAACAAATAAACTCATATGTGAAAATGGTGCTCATTAAGTCTCGAATGCATGCTGTGTTATAGAAATAACCATTTCAACCCTTGTGGATCTGTTCATAACTTAAGCCAGGAAGCAAGTTGGAAAAATCATCTCCCTTTCCTCACATCCTGACCACCACATATTTGAACTCTTTCCCCCAGGCAGGTACAGATCAATGTGCACCTAAAGCACCAGGTGCTGGTTTCATAGTATTTCATGCTGTCTACACGGCATAAAGCCAGTAAAGGTTTAATCCTTTTCACGCATGTGATAACTACGCTACTGTCAGCAATGTGCAACAAAGTGCAATACCTTGTACTTACTGTGCAACCCCCTCTTCTTTGATACAGTTCTGGGTATATTACCACTGTTATTTGCATCACTGTCTGGTAACACCTTGTTAAAGTATGTCACATATTGACATTCATTCTTGGCTGATTAGTGAATAGAGGAAATACAGAATTTGGCGATATAACAGCTTATTATTTCTTAATTTTGTGCTCCCAGATTGTATTGTACATTCTCCCTGCTTGTCATTAATGCTGCTGAATATTAACTTATGTATTTGTTGCATATATATCCTTATTTACAGACAAGAAATTATATTTTATTTTTTAATCTGATAATTCTTTAGTGTGCTTCTTGCAGTAATAGTAGTAATCTAGTAATAATCATAAATGCTTGTGGTATTTGCTTTTTGGCTCATTTGCTAATGAACTCAAACCAACATGATGTAGTGACAAAGTAATTATTGTGGATTGCAAACCCTGCTGTTTCTGCCATTGTGATATGCAGCTGAAAATGCTTTATTTCTACTGGTTTACCACTGTTTTTATTGTAACATATTGAAATATGTTTTCCTCAGGTGGAAGATTTGTTTTAACATTCAAACAATAGCTGGACATTAGACCATCGACAGGAAGATAAATCAACTTAAGAAAGACTAAGCTGAAGTCTAAAGGCCAGTAATGATGATAAAGCAGCACAGAGCTGTGGAAGTTTTGTATAGTGTCGTTTATGCTAATTCTGCAGGAGCACTAATAAAAACAAACAAGACCTGTCTGTGGATGAACACTGGGGTGTCTGAGTTAATTCATTGTATGTTATTAAATATATCAATATAGTACATAGAATAAAGAGTCCTTAATATCTAAAGAGGAAGACAAATTAAGGCCAGTTCTCAATACGTCCTCAATGTGTTCAATGCAAGTGCTGCACAATCTATAATTTTGTTAGTTCTGTAAAAATCGTGTTCTTAAATGCTTTCTCTTAATATAGTTGGGCCTGTTGTCTTGGCTAAAATGTTGGTTCAACAAGGAACAACCTATAAATGAAATACATGAATATTAATGAATGCAATTAATGAAATTACAACTATATTAAATTAAAACAAAGCGTATATCAATTTATTTTTAATTTTAGATTTTCTTCCAGCTCATTTATCTTATAATTATCATACAAGTGTAATAGCTGCACTCAAAATGAATAACTATCTGACCTGTTTAATGGTTCGGCTATGTGAAACTGAAGTAAACTCACAGTATTGAATTGTAGCTTTCAGCAGGATAATTACCTCGAAACCTTATTAAAATCAATACTTAAATGTTTTAACCAGTAGATTCAATTAGATTGAATTAGTGATTTAATTTGTGTCAGTGTCTGTATTTGAAACCTACTAAAATAGTTTCAATGGCCTGAATTCAAATATTCATGTAAAATGTTTTATATAGATAACTGCCTGAGATATACTGTACAAGTGTCTCCAACTACAATACAGGATCATCTTAGCTTATCATAATTGTCTCAGGTGCATCAAATATTTTATTTATTTCAAAATTATGAATGTGCTGCTCATAGTAAAATAATATTTTTTAAATATCTTTATTTTTACTTTCATTTTACTACATTTTATTGCATAATATCTTACATTTACTCTAAAACTAAATTCCGGAAAACTCGCTTTACTTTGGCGTGAAATACATTCCGTTAAATCATAACCTGTCACAATCTCAACTCCACCATTCTTATGAGTGTGTGTGTTTTGAATCACTGTGTGCATGTAACAATAGAAAAACTTTATATTCTTTAAAAAGATATAAAGCACAGGAGAATGTATCACTGAATTGCATTAATTAATTAATTAATCTTATAATTATTCGGTGATTTAAAAGCAGTTTCTTTGTACCTTTACTCAAATAGAAATGTAAAAGGAGTACCTTTATTGCAGTAAAATTTAAACAGAATATTTTTATTTAGGAATTGTACAGTACAGGAATGAAATAATTGAGTGTATCTTTTGTGATATCATTTTATATTCATTAATCATATCATATCATTTTTTTTAACTAAATTTCACTTAAGTACATACTCATATCCTCTAAGTATATTTATATCACAATTCCAAATCACACTTTGCACCAGAATACAATGTTTTTTAATTTCTCATATTTGGCACGCTCCTGTTTCCAAACCAGCAGTTTCATTTTAATGGCTCTGTTGTGCACATTTCACAAGATAGGCAGCGGTAATAAATGATACAGCCATTGTGATAATTATACAGTGCAATTCTGTTCATCTTAACACTGAACGAATTTGGCACGGTCACACAGCCACACAATGTATTGTCTTGTTTTAGATGATTTCATTTTTCTCCTCAAAAGGAATACATTTTGCCCACATCGGTGTGTCTCAGCCTCTTTCATACACATGTCGCTATTGATTTCGGGGGGTTGCAGCAAATGGAGGGAATGAGGACATTTAAATGTGACAAGTGATGTGCTGAGAAACTTGTGTGACATGCAGAGTCACACACACACACACACACACACACACACACACACACACACACACACACACACACACACACTCCAGCAGCCATGATGACTGTGGCTTGCTGCTCTTTCCACTAGCTGAATCATTACCATAATACCAAGGTTTCATGCCAAAACAGCAAAGAAGACCTTCCTCAGACTTGATGTGACAAATGGGTCAAAGGGTTTTTAAATTGTGTGCAACTGCGCCATTGCCGTCCTGCATCACAGCCATGCACAGGCCTGACAGCAAATTCTAATTAATGGAAATCGGATGCTTGAAATGAACTCCCACCACTTAACACAGAAAGACTTTGAACCTGATATATTAGTCTAAAATAATCCCTTGTCATGTGGTTCTTGGTAGGCCTTCACAGTCATAGCTGTAGCATTAGGTAAGCAGAAATTGAAGTTAAATAGGGACTGTAGTTACAATACTTGACATGTCTACTGATTTTTAGGAGCCTCCAACTGTTAATTATATATGTCCTTTTCCTTCAATGTGTGCCCAGTCAGAGGCATAAAAGAATGTGTGTAGTTCCATGTTTTCTGTTTCTGACTACTCAAGAACATACAGGTGGGTGAACAGGTTATGCTAAATTGCTTTTAGGTGTGTGTGTTTCTGCAGGATAAAGCAGTTTATAGATTTAGTAGATAAATGAATGAATTAAATACATGGCAAGACATTCTTTGAATCTAGATATTAATTCAATTTAAAAAATCAATAGATTCAGCTCAATACATGTTAAAAAATTTTGCAATCATGCTATGGATACAGTGAAGCAGACAATGTGAAGTATGAGAAACACAATGAACATTTATGCTTACTTGGACAAGTCACTCAGAGGAAAATGCGTAATGAGGTATGAAATACTTTCCTTGCTTGATCAGGTAATGAGGTATTTAAATGCAAACCTCATTCTATGCATGGCTAAGCTGAAGGTGGACTAACATCCAACACGTTAAGGGAAGTGAACCAACAAGATTTCCTAAGCTGGGGGAAAAAAACAATAGAAAACTAGTCACGCCTCCCAAGCAAACTATTCTCAATAAAGCTTAAGAGAAAATGAAGAAGCGTTGTCTTTTATAAACAACACAATGGGTTTCTTTCAAACATCTGTGCTGTATCTGGAGTAGTTTGTTTACACACTACCAGCATCAGTGTGAGAGTCCATGGGGACACAAACGGCTCAGTTATATGACAGAACACTCACTCTACACTTGGAATTAAATCAACAAGGAGCATCCTTGTTATGCATTTATATGAGTGCCCACAAATATGTTTTACAATGCATTTATCTCTAAACCTGAGGAGACAAAAATAAATAAATGATGTGATGCTCTGAGATTTATTCAATCTTTTAATGCCTCCACAGTGGGGGGTGGGGAGTTTGTCAAAGTCAAGGAAGCTTGCAAATAAAATTTTTCTAAGTTGTTTAAACCTCTATTAAAAGTCATCTGTTATCTTTATTTTTTTTGATAAAGTAATATAATTATCTATTTCACACTTGTTACAGTCTCTGTCCCTGTTACATATGCAGTAAATTGGTTCTCCACTGGTGCTCATTATGAAGTATCACTTCTAGCACATAATTATTAGCGTTACCAAACCTGTATGCCATTATATTATGTCCATGTTTCAGTTTGTGTGTAAATTACGATACTACTAACTAGCTAATCATAAGAAAGTATATAGGTTTTAGTAAAATATTATGAGAACAAGATGTATTCCTTTAAAGCAGAGAGATTATGTAAATTTATTTAAGTTGAAATTTCATGAAAGAACATTTAAGATTTTTAACTTTATCACTGATTGCAGAGTGACGCTGAGGCAGAGTGGGTAACAGTCCCCAGTTTAATCCTGAGCTTAGGTTATTGTCAAAACGGAGCTGTGCATGTCCTAAAGAGCTCTCCAGTTTCCTCTCACCTCCCAAAAATCATACAGTAAACAAGACAATAAATGTCTTGCCAACTATAAATTGCCCTTAGTTATGTGGACTTCCCATCCGGGGATGAGTGCCAGATGTATTATAACCTTGAACAGGACAAAGCATTATCATGCCTCATTTTAATACAGACACTCTAAAGGATGCATCTACTCAACATAGAAACATACAGCAAACATAAATCTACATAAACACAATAAAAAGCAGATGTTGAAAGCATAATAATTTGCAGTGCCTGTCACATTTCTAAGAAGCATATATGTTCCTTTTGTTTGTATGTATCACTAGGTACAAGGCAAAAACACAGGAATTGGACAGTGAATGGAAGAATGTACTGTGGACAGATGAGTCTAAATTTGACATTTTGGAAATAACTTATGTACAACAGAGAAAAAAAGATGTTAGCAGACTGCCTCACGCTTAAGGTTTGGGGTTGTTTTGAAGCCGGAAAGGTTAAAGACTTATTCTTGGTGAAAGAAATATAAGCCAACATGGCTACTATACCATAATTCAACACCCTACAATTCTGTTGGGACTGTGCCCAGCTTGAACCAAATTCTGTGTACAAGACAAACCCCTGAAGCATACAAGTTATGTAAGCATTTTTAAGTGAGTAAACAATTATCCATTAAAATTGGTCTGCCCATTCACCACACCTAAATCCTATTGAGCTGATCTGGACACAAGGTTACAAATACATTTTTAACCTAAAAAGAACACTTTTGGTTTTTAAAAGATTTAGAAGAGGCATAGAAAAGTATTTCAGCTGAATATTTGGAGAAATTTATGTCAAGAGTGTGTAAAGCTGTATTTTCAAAAAAAAATTATGCTGTAGCTTTGTCAGGTTTTTCTCACAAATGTCTCACAAAAGGTAAAATATTTTAGTTATAGTTATTGATGCTGATATAAATAAATAAATACAGGCGGAATTGTAGAGCATGTTTTGGTGTTCCTGACGTTTTTAATTATCAGTGTAAAAGCAAACCTATATATATATAAAAATGCATTAAAAGTTATACTCTACAATATAATATAAAAATCTTTTTAAAAAATAAGCAAATAAGCCAAGAGTTTTTTCATTGTTAATTTGTGTTTTTTTGGGGTTTTTAAAAAGGAAGGAAGTAGATATGAGAAATCTTCTCTGGAAAAACAGTAAAGCACTGAGAACTAAAATGATTAAATGCCCACTGGCATAGTTTGTCTTGCCTGACAGAGGCTGTAGGTTCAGCGCTTTTATTTGACCTAACAAACTCTTGGGCTCATGTTCTTGCTCTTAGGAGTCATATAGGTCAAAGCCATTATTTCATGCTTTAATTCAGGGTAGATTCTTACTGTACATATTCTTAATGTAGCAACAGCTTTTCTGTTATCACAAACTCATTGTCTGCCACTGGTGGTTCCTAGCTGGTTGGTCTGCTGGTGTAATCTTTTCAAACAATTAGGAAGAGTTGTTGTGAGCTGGATTCCTGCCTACACCAGCCCTCCAGTGAAGAATAAAGATTTAAGGTCAACACGTATAATCCCCTTCTTTCTATCCTGTGCAGTTGTGCAGTGTTTTGTGAAGGATATCAGACCGTTATGACTTATTGACGTACCAAAACCACTTCCTGCATCCTAATGAGTTTAAGCTGCAGAGTGATGTTCATCAAGATGGATTTAAACCTCAGTCAGTCAATCAAAAATCTTTACTCTATACTTATAAGCGGCAAAGCGTCCTTCAGATATCTCGGGAAATTGCTCGAGTGAACGCACTTGTGCCTCGAGGGACAAAAAAGAGACAATGCTGTGAGTTTCAGTGAGCTGCGATATTGGTGAGAAAACATTGAGTCAATGCATACAGCCACACACAATGGCCTGGGAAGTCAAGCTGCAACAGCAACATGATTGAGTGTATGGAAGAGAGAAACACAGCAGTTTTCAATCTCAAGGACCTCAGAACTTTCACCTCTACTTTTTTCCTTTTTAACTCATATAAACTTGTATTACCCCGAAGAGTATAGGTTATCAAAAAGTATGGTAAAACTGAAATGTTTTGCACCTTTCTGCAAATCCACATATCTTCCAAATCCCTGCCCGTTTACTTTTCTTCTCTTTTAGAAAAATGTTGTCAAGCCACTTTTGACGAAAGTGGAAATTTTAGAATATCACACTTCAAATCACTGTTATTAGCCCAACAACATATCAGCACAAGTGCAGGAAAGGGCCTTCAGAATTGTAGGGGTAAAGACTGAGCGGTAGTTTTTAGGATTGACATGGACACCATTACATGACTACACATAATTATGATGCATTGTGTTGTTTGAAATGTGTTTCTTTATGTTATTCATATGCTAGTCTGTGATATTATATAAAATAATATTTGTGCAGTGTGAATACAGATTTGCATAATATGTATTGTATTTTCACTATATTTTCGTTTGTTGCCTTTGTAAATGCATTATCTTATTTGGGATGAATGAAGTCTATTGCTGTGTATCCTCTGCTCTAATGTGTGAAGGTGGAAGGTAATTTTGTTAGAGCAAAGTGCCGTGTAGGCTTTGCCTTACATAGCAAAAAATGAAATAACCATGCCCATATTTTCTTGGTGTAGTATGTTGATCCACAGCAGCACAGTGGGCAGCAATGACACTTCACAGCTCCATGGGCTTCTTTTTGATCCTAAACTGAGGTGACTCAGGTCTGAGTAGAGGTTCTGTTCACAATCTCACCATGTTTTCTGTCTTTCTGGTTTCCCACAACCTCTAAAAAGCAGGCTGTATGTGGTTTTAGTGACTTTAAATTGCCGCTAGATGTGAATGAGTGTGCAAACAAAAGTTTATTTTCTGAAATTTTATGCATATAAAATGGAGCACAATCTAAAGTTATTACCTTTTGAATCTATATTATTATTTCTCTTAAATTCTGTCAGATTTATGCCACTGCACCATCAAATTTCTTGCCATTATAATGTATATAGGTATAAAGACTCACCTCACACTTTTTTAGTTTCTCTGGTGTTAGTTGCTATCTTTTATGGTCCTTGCCTTTATGATTAGGTTATGGTTTTTCCAAATTTTACAATTTGGTATCTTTGACTTAGTCATTAATGTTTAAATTATTTTTAAAAAATCTGCACTCGCATTTTTTCCTTTTATCACATGACACAATCATATGATTAATTCATAAAGTGCTTTACTTAAGCGTTATAAACATTTTGCATAGTAAAATAAAACACCTCAAAATATTCCAGAATAAAAAACCCACTCTATTTGGAATTAATACTTAAAAAATATATTGAAAAATTTGTTTTTATACACTGTCATCTGATTTAATAAGAAAAACAGACAGCTGTTTGTAACATGGGACAATTTCTTATTCTGCAGACTTCATCGGTATTGCAGGTCCAAGCTTTTTAAAGCTTTTTCTTCTTTAATTCTTTAATCAAGACAATTAATTGTGTTTATAGACATTTGCATTTACAATCATACCCTTAATCCACTACTTGACCCAAGGCTTATGCTACATTGGATTCTGGGGCTATAATGCAACAAATCAATAATACAAGGAGATCCAAATGATCAGGATCTAATTCTCAATCAAATGATGATAAGCCTTGTGACTGATCCCTGTTTCAATATGCAGACTTCCACTTTAGCACAGAGAAAAAAGCAATTCTTTGACGTATGAACTTTTAACCTTTATTAAAACTATTTTTAACATAATTTTACTGAATTCACAAGAAAATGTTTTACTTAGGAATAGTTTTAAGGCAAAAAAATTTTGTGCATGTGCCATCGTTCAAATGATTTTCTTTTAAAAATGGACTAGCTATTCTAATGTCTATATTTTAACGATATTAAAATATAAAGTGAGTGACTGAGTAAAAAAAAAAAGTAAAATGAGTAAAGAAACATGTAAACGTAAATTTGACCCTGTGAAATATTCATTAAACAACCGATTGTAAAATACAAATATCAATCCATTAGGAGATACTAAGTTTATGTAAACAGTCATTTAGAGAGCTCTGTTTTACTGCTTGTTTGACCTGGCACTAATGTAATTGTCCATTTTCTTTCTGCAATCCCATTTTCTCATAATTTATCAGCATTAAATCTTTTCTCCTGACTGCACCTTTGATATAACACTGAACAGACCAGTCAAAATACTGCTTAATACATTAATTCATCTTTACAAAAAAAATGAACTATTCATACTTAGTAGAGATAAATAGCCATTTCTTATCAGCCTCTTCAATAAGACAAAAATGCTTTTTATCTAAAGTGGATTGTATTGTTATATTTTACCACAGTTTAAAGTGTCTTATACCACAACAACTTGCAGCCAACAATTGCCGTTTTAAATCTAGTGCTTTAAGGATCTATTATAGTGTGTATCAGGAGTGAATAATGACTATTTTATGTATATAGTTAGTGTATGTATTCAACATGCTTTATAACAAATAATATAGAAACTATAGAAATGAAATGTAGAAACTGTTCATAAAATACATATGACATATATGACATATGCAGTGGCATATACATACATTATTGGATGGTGCTGGATTACTTTCTAAATGTACATTGATCCACCTTATTAAATATAGACATATGCACAAATAATGAATGTCAATAATTTCATCTCAACTCACTTTTCTATTATTCTCTGTCCATTTTTCTTTTTACATCCCAATATAGTACTTAGTACTTATACAGTACATGTCCTAGGGGCTTTAGACCAGGGAACCGCTCTTTTAGCAGAAACATTTATTCATTTAGCACATGCTATTAACATTTGGTTAATAATATTAGGTTAATTTCTCCACTGTGGGACTAATAAAAGGGTTATCCTATTTAAAGACAGTGTTTAATAAGAACATTTTTGTAAGTTTTACATTTAGAGGTTGCACTGTTCTTTTCTGTTGCTTATATATATATATATATATATATATATATATATATATATATATATATATATATATATATATATATATATACACAGTAGGTATGACATGAATCCAGAGAGGTAGAGGTTTTTAGATGTGTTCCAAAAAAGAAGCCATTAGGAAAGAGTGAGTTAAGTAACATCAAGTGTACCATCCCACTATAGTAATTATACAGTATGTATGTATTGGCGCTCTGGACCAGAAAGTTGCTCCTTTACCAGAAATATTAAAATTAATCCAGAAATATTTATTCATTATTCAACATTTGGTTGGAAATTTAGAGACTGAGAATTTTCCCACTGGTTTCCCCACTGGTTCAAAGGTTTATCTTATAATTACTTTGTTTAAAGCCAGTGTTTAATAAGATACATTTCTGGAGATTTTTTCTGACTGCTTTACTGTGTCTGTCAATCACTAGACAGGTGGTGAACAAACTCTTTCCCAGGCTGAGACAAGCTAGCTAGCTTTGGGGTTGGCCGACCTCTACTCACATTGTCTAGATTTTCTTGAAAATTGATTTTTTAGTATGTCCGCGACCAAATCAATTTCTCTTCCTCCGTAGGCGTAGAAAAGTCCAACTCAGATGTATTATTGTGTGCAGCGCTTCACACGTGTTTTGCCAGTCGAACTTGGCTGTAACAGTTTCCCTCTGACCAACCAATCAGAAGGCGGAAAATGTATATATATATATATATATATATATATATATATATATATATATATATATATATATATATATATATATACACACACACACCACATTTCTCACACTCTGCAGCACGACCATCATTCACTCCTCTTAGGATTGATCAAGTGTGCCTAATTACTCACACTCATCTACACCTTATATAAACAGACCCTGGATCACATGCTAACTACAAAGTATTTGATCAGTCACTACATGTGTAAAACCATCATTACCAACCTTGATGTTCTACTGCCTGTTTATTTGTGTCAGGGTTGTGACCACGAGTAGGAATAGAAAGGCACCGTGAGAACCTTCAAGGGGGGCGTGGCAGGTGGATCCCTGACAATTTGTTTACCTGTTTTTTTATTACTATTCACATTACTTCACCAAGCCCAGTTTAATTTGTTTATAGATCACTGAATTTGTTTTGGTAGCCTGACCAAGCATTTTGCTAGCTGTTTTGGATTTGTTTGTTCTGGATAAATTATTTGTAATGAATTTGAAATTATGACCATTTAATTTCACTGTTTTCGAGAATTCCGCTCCACTGTTATAGAAATAAGTATAATTGTCTTCTCACTAGTGTAACATTATTTTAACAGCCACCTAACGTATTGTTAGCCACTTAGAATGCAGAGAGTTTGCAGGGAAAATGGAAATGCCATCCTCTCGTTAGATAAGCTGACTAAATGAAGGCCAAACTCCTTAGCTATTCTGAAAAAATAGCAGATTCAGTTAGTGGCAGACATGAGCTGTAGTGTTTCATCCAGGCACAGAAACATATCAGGAATCTATCAATGAGAGTGACACCAATCCTACCCGTGGTAGAACCATACCATAACAACAATCTGTCTTTGCAGAAAAAAGACATGACATATATGACAAAATATCAAATGTCAGCTATAGTTGGTACAATAAGGCAAATGAGTGACATTTCATTCACCTTAGTCTTGTGCAATATGAAAAAAAAGAAAAGAAAAAAGCACAAAATTGCCCAAAATGTTGAATTTGTCTGTAGCAAACCACTGGAAAACACTGAAATGCAGTCACATAAATAACATCAAATTCTCACTAAACAATATGTGTTATATACAGAAAAATAAGGGTTCAGATATTTCAAGATAGTGTAATTCAAATGTGGTTTGACAGCCATGTTTGCATGGTCATTGAACTGAGAGCTGAAGTAATGAGCCACTGCTATTGTGATGCTGTTCAAATGGGCTTTATTCAGCTTGTGAGGTCAACTGAGGTTAGCAAAAAATGTACTTTTCAAACAACCATCTTTTTATTGATGTTTTCCCCTGAAAAAATTATATGAACAACTTTTAATTTGCAAAACATTCGAGTCAATCAAAGCATGTCATGATTTTTGAAAGGGTAGGCAATAGCAATGCTTTATTATAGAGTTCAAAGTTCGTATGGTTTCTGTCATTATAAAATGCTTTTTAATTAGAATAGGAATAGGTAATAATGTTTCTTTATGCCCTAACATCTTTCCCCTCAAAAATAAAACACAATCACATATACATGAAAAAAGTCCCAGTTTATTTAAAAGCTCAAGGACAGAAATCACTGCTGAATATCATGACCACCTGTTTGGGGGGGAAAGGGTAAACAAAGGAAAAAATCAGTGTTTGATATGGCCATAATATAATCGATAAAAGCTGGCAAGAAAGAAGTTGAATTCTCTTCACAAATTGGTGCAGTGGGATGAAACAATAGATTAGGAATACTCTAGTGAGTATATAAACATAATGAAATCATGTAGGCTTCAAAAAAGTTTGTCTAGGCAAAGGTGGCTTGCCACTGAATGATAGGAAATAATTGGACTGGGACTGCTGCTATGAGACC